>NW_006238917.1:1367049-1474615 GCF_000375325.1 Capsella rubella | reverse complement strand
AATATATATATATATATATATATATATATATATATATATATATATATATATATATAAAACAAAATTTGAAAAACAAAATTGGAAATATGTCACTAGTGTCCGAATTTAACAAACTACTCTCTCTTTCATTTTAAGTGATGTTTAAAGGTATTATACACATATTAAGAAAATATATAATTTTTCTTATTTCTATAAAAACATCATAAGTTAAAATGAATTCAACCAATTAGAAAATAAAATATAAAATATAATTGGTCAAAAATATTAAACATATTCATTTTTTGCATAAAAAGTTAAAAACATTACTTAAAATATAAAAAAAGTTTATGCTAAAACATCACTTAACTTGAAACAGAGGAAGTATATAACAATAAAATACACGTACTAAACTAAAAAATTGTAGTATTACGTGCATAATTTATTTTATATTTTTGTCAACAAAAATTAGTTAACTTCTATGATTTAAACTTGCCAACAAAAAAATCATTACTTTATTCTATGTTACTGCTCCAATAAAGCAAAATATATAATGATAATTACAATTGGATTGATTTCGATTAAGGAAACGGATAGAAGATATATGCTTACTTTTTTCCCACTAACTTGAAAAATGAAAATCAATGATTTGGTGAATTTCTTATTCATTCACCATGACCATGGGATAGTTTATATGGTCATAGTTTATTGAAACAGAGAGATTCGGGGCAGTGAAAAAAAGAGGCTCTCTTTTTATTGATCGTAACAAATGATTATATTAATATAATATACGTTATTAGAGTGATTTGTATAGCTAAAGAAGTATTTACTATTTTTTTAAAAAGTGAGTAAAGATGAAGAAAAAAAAAGCATGTTACTCTTTGGACTCTATGTGGCTATACAAGGGAACACTGCGCCACCTACGTGTACTTTTTTGTATTCCTTTATTTTTGTTTTTCTTTATTTTGCCGACGTATTCTTTTAATTATTTTCACGTACTGTGAATAATGTAAAGAATCCTAATGTAAAACTTGGTGTCGTTAGTTAATTTTGGGAGAGAATGATCACGCTCTGAGTTCCAATCTTTACCGACAACGAGGAAAAAAGAATTTACTTTATTCTCTGGCTAAAAAGAAAAAATAAATTATAGGTTGAAGGCTCAAAATTCTTTGGTTAACAAAAAAATAATGTAAAATATTTTCGAATCAGAAAGATTTCAATTTGCTTTCTCTATAGAGTACCTACGTAGGATACAAAAACTATGAGTTATGTTTATATCACGCGAAATACTTTTTCTTCCTTCTTTTAATCACAACTCGCATCAAATATCTCAATGATGGTTTTGATCGATATATTGTAGCATGGTAAAACTATTATGACTTTATGATCGTGCGACATCGCATGTTTTTTTCTTTTTTCTTCTTTGACATCAAGGCACGTATTTCCTAAGTTATCATACTGTATATTCTTTTATGTTTTCCTAAGTTGATGGTATGGATACAGTTTTGTAATGTATTACTTTCATAAGAATTCTATGTTATCCGTATTATTTAATGTTCCCTTCTTGTATCTAATATTCGTTATCTGAAATAAAGACGCTTTGTTAGAGATTTTAAATTTTAATTCATCAACTAGGATTCTACAACTAAAGATGTTGTCGCAGACCAATCCAAAAAGCTAAGATCCAAAAAAAAAAAAAAACGATCTCTCAGTTTTAAAATTGGCTCAATATTAAATGAGTGCTGTCACCTCCGAATCGAATCAGAAACAATCAGGTACATTGTTTTTTTCTATTGGTATTTTCTTTTGGATAAATTAATAGAATGGACCTCGTCCGCTTGATCATAAGACCGTAGCAAGTTTGAATTCTAAAAATTCAAGAATAAAGTTAATAAATCGGCTTATCAACAGACAGATCAAGATTAGAGCAACATTATTGCAAGACTCTTAAACCCCAAAATGGGTATCTTGTAACAGTATTTTGTATCTAATATATTAGATACAAAATACTGTTACAAGATACCCATTTTAGAGTTTAAGAGTCTTGCAATAATGTTGGTCTTAGTGTCCAGTCCGAAGGTTTTGGAAAGAATAGAAACCGTGAAATCTATCATTATTTATAGAAATAAGGGGAAAAGAAAAAGAAAACGAAGGAAGTGGGGGAAGGGAATGATAAGTGGGAGAGGCCCGAGAAGAAGACGTTCAGTGTCGTTCGCTGTCTGTCCCTTAAACATGTCGAGAGGTCTCCTCTCGAGCCCTGTGTGTGTGTGGCTCTGTGTTTTGCTTCTTCTCCTTTTGCGTTGACTCTCTCTGATCTCTTTTATTGTTTTTTGTTTTTTTCCTTAAATTCTTTATTTTTCTTTTTATGTTTCATGCATATGAATAATATTGTTGCTTTGGGGGTGGATGTAATGTAATAAGCCAAATAAAAGCTGAGATTGTCGTTGGCTCGTCGCTTACTGATGAGATCAACCCCAAAAAAGTATCGTCAAACTACGAAACTAGAAACCAAAGAAACGAAAGCCACGAAAATCTATAACTATAATAGTCAACTTTTAATACATTAAAAGAAGAAGTACAATATCTACGTGAACAGTGGAAAACAAAAGACGCCGGGACAATGGCAAGTGTATTCTCTCTAGAAGGTCTTATTAATTATGGGATGGTTGCTTCATGAAAGGAGTACACTGGAGCATATGGAGGAATAACTAAGAACGACGAGACAATAATGAGAAGCAAAATTGTTTATATATTATAAATGTATAGTGGCTGTCATTTTCTCAGCCTTTAAATGTGGCTTTTGGTTGATAATAACATCGCATATTTTTGAGTCTTTTAGCAAAAAGTCTAATCTATCATCTATTGGATATCTACATCAACCATATCTAATAACTAACCATATAGTTGTATATTAAAAAAAAAGAATAATAGTTATGCACCACGTCTAAAAGTAATATCCCATTCACCATCTCCATTTTCAAAAACTATACCCTTCTTTGTGTTTCTTTCAAAAATTTATTTATTAGTTATTCCTAGATAGATTATTGCCATTTGATGTTAGATCATAGATGGATACAGATACATTCTGTCTTTACATACTAAAACAAATTATATTTATAGTTTGTTAAATGCATTATACTTCATTTGCGTTTCACTCATCTATAAAATGAAAACTATTTATATAATACACATTATATATTTTTAGAAAAAACTATTTATAAAACAGTAAAACTACTAAACTATGTATTAAGTATGGTATAAACGTGAGAACCGGAAAGTTTAATAAAAACCCTCAATAAAAAGAAAGAAAAAAAAAAAACTCAATGGGATTTGTAAATAAAGTAAAAATAAAAGAGCTATGTATGGATTTTGGCTCACTCAGTAACCTAATAGGGCAATAGATGTTGAATTTTTGACTATGGTCCATGCCTTATTAGTGATTGGTCGGTCGGTCCATATCTTATTGTAATGATGTGAATTTGTCTGTTTTATTTTTTCACTTCACACACTCATTATCCATTTTCAATCCAATTGGGATGCAAACTGTTTTCCCTAACAAAAAAAAAACTACACAAATAATTATTAGCTTACCACCACTGCACCTTTACCTCCTCTCATTGCTCATTTAATGACTGTTTTCGTCTTAATGGAAACTTTTTTTTAATGAAATTAAGAAATGGTACATACTGATAACATGACTTATTAGGCTTCTGTAAGTGTCCCCACTCTATAAACTCAATTAAAATTGAATTCTTACTTTTTTTGCGTGTAACAAAACAGGACCACTTCTTCTTATCAAGTCTTAGTTTAACTTAGAAACAAAACTGGCTCATACAATCTGAACTTACGATTCCTTATATAGAACTGTCTCCAGAGGCTTTGCGTTAGATCCTAACTGTTATCCTGACAAATACATTCACACAATACTAATTACTAATATCTATGCGCATGCTATTAAGTAAATTCAAAAACATCATAAGATCTTAAATCAAACTAAGGTGTCCTTTAGATCTAAGATAGTCTTAACGTTTTAAACTAAACTTGTTGCATCTCCCTCCTCTTGGCATTCACGAGCAGTGCAAGTCGTGCACATTTCCTTTTAGTTTCTTCCACTTCTTTTTCTAAGTTACTTACCTGTTTCATTATCCGTTATATATCAATGTTAGAACCGATGTAACAAACACATGTTTGACTCGTTTTGTAGCGCAGAATCAAACTTACCGTCTGTTCCAGTTCAGTTTCTTTGCATATTCCTCGCACCTGTTTGAAGAAAGCACACATCACAATTGATTAGGATTCCAACGACACGTAAGACTGAATTGAGTTTTATTTATTTATTCATGTTGAGTGTACACACTCCATGAAGAGTTGTATGTTCTCTTCGCTTATCTCGTCCACTGACTTGCCAACAAGGTCGATTTCAACATCCTGGAAAGATTGTTTCACTTTAGTTTTTAAATTCTTTATTAAACTTGTGAATAAAACTTAAATCACTGAACGAATTTACTTACGGTAGCTGCAGGTTGAGGGTTGAGCTGCACAGGTTGGAAGTTACTTCTTAAACCTGTGTAATTTCTCAAATGCGGCGCTGCAACAGCAACTGTGTGGCTTGAAGTGGCATTACTATGACTGATTTCACGTATTATTAAACCACCTTGACTAATTCTATCAGAAGGCAAAGGCAGATGATAGAACGTATTAACAGTAGGTGGTTGATCACGTGTTCTCGGACCTCCTTGACTGATTTTATCATTAGGCAAAGGCAATGGATCGAATGCATTGACAGTAGGTGGTTGATCAGGTATTGCCATCTTTTTCGACTTATCTGCAGGCGTTTTATAAGTATTGTATCCAAAAACGTGGCAGTGGGTATACCTGTTTTTGTCCATGACAAGCAGTGGAATACTCAACCAAAGATATTGCGATTTGGAACCAAAATATCATATTTGACAAAATATTGAGAAAATGACGGAATTAGGTTTTGGAGAGGAAGAAGAGACCAGTAACTATTGACAATCTTTCTCAACCTAGCCTCCAGCCGCAGAAATAGAGAAGACCTCTCAAAATCTTGCTTATCGTGGGCTGGTTCAATGAAATTTGCTTCAAGCACTCCTAGGGAACAGATTCTGGTTAATGAGTCTCTCCCCCAGGTCTTTACCCCCAACAAAACATAGTTCATGAAATCACAAAGGAGAATGAATAATCGTACCCACAACACCATTGCCTTTTGCTTCCCCTACAGCATTGACCTTCCAGAAAGGCTGTAAAGGTGCAAGAGAGATCTCAACTTAATGCAACACAAAACGCTTAAGTAGCAAATATGCTGGCAAATTAATCTTTTGATGTTCTATTAAGCGATTGCATTCTCGTATTACAAGTCTGATTTCTATGAATTGTAAGGTAACAATTTTACTACAGCTGCTTCTTTGATCATGACAATGTCTCCAATATGAAAGCGTACCCGAATGAGACGGTTTTTGTGATAGACATTAACACCGCAAACTGCAAGCTTAGGCGCCTCCTTTATAAATCCAACTTTGATTTCAGTGGGAGCCTGTAACATGAACGCTTACTGGGGTTTTTTTTTTTTCTCACAACCTAAACCTAGAAAACTAGAATAATGTCTGCATACGATAATCACAAACATTACGGGGCTTGTACTTTATAGCAAATCAAGTAGCCAAAGCTCCACAACAAAACTAGAGAGTAGAAAAGAAAAAAAGAAGGGGAAGTCCATTTTATCTTACTTGTTCATTTGTAGCGGTATGGGGCTTGTACTTTATAATCTCAGGAACTCTTAATTCATCAGCAATGTTGAACTGCTCCACAGGGCTTCCCCGAAGTATAATTTTGAAATTGTTGAACTTTTTGAGATATAACATTGACGCATAAGCCTAAGGATAAAGAGCTAACAAAGTGAATCAAACATCCTTGGAACAAAAATTATTAGAAAAGGAAGAAGGTATTAAGGAGATTACCCTCAGAGAGTAACGTAAGTGGTATGAAATATGAGATCTTAGTTCTAATAATTTATGGTGCAACCGTTTTCCATCATGGACACCTTCATCTCGGAGCCGGATGTCCTTTACAAATATCAAAGTATTAAGATTAGACCTTAGACACCTCTGAAAACATATCTCATAGAGTATATCATATGAAGAATGTGTGAGTTACCTCATTATCATCGTCAAAACTCAGCTCATAGAGACCTTCATCATTAAGCCACAAGTTGTATATAATCACTTTTGTTCCATGTGTTCCAATATCCTCAAACTGGTAGGTGGAAGATGGAAATATACGAATGAATTAAACAGCCCGCATTCACATGGAATCATAACCTTCAGAATGAATCTAAGGGAACCGAAGCACATTAGGACACCAATCAAGGAATAAAAGTGATGCAATGAGATATTCATAAGTTGACTTTAAACCTGCTGCCAAAGTTCATCCTCTGTTGAAAACGGAGACCATTTAAGTAAAATTTCAAGATTGGCAGCCCAATCCTCTGGAGATCCATAAATAATTGGTTCTGGTTGCTCCTTAGATAAATCAATATCAATCTGCATTGCATATCTGATCACTTGAGAACAAAAAATAGTTGCACATTCTAGAGTTTCCAACAATCATTTATTTCAGGCATGAAATAAAATCTACAAATGCTGAAGATTTTACCATAGGAACAATGATATCATCCTGACTAGTTTTTCTGAGGAACGTGTAAGACAGAAGACCAACGCTCTGAGTAGATTTGCTGAAACAGAATAGATAAAAAGGTTAAAAGAAGAGCATATGCCAGATTCAGAGTGTGCAATGTACCAGATATATCAATACCCTCCACGGTGTGAGCGACTAAAAACAATAGCATCAGCTCCAAGTCTCATGGTACTTGTCTTGAAACCATTTCCATCTAAACACGAAAGGTGAAGCTCTGGTTAGAGACCGCCTTTTCGAGACCAAGACACCAAGACCACCCAACCAGAAACAAGCTCAATATCTTATTAACAAAGTCAAAAACTTACACTGTCCAATCGTCGTATTAGACTTCTTTGACGAGTAGCCTAAGCTCATGCATTTTCTGAGCCCATTGGGATCCATCCCAGCGCCATCATCTTCAAGTGAAAAAGAAAAGAAAGACCATATCATAGGCAATACCCAAAGCCACGGTTAGGTAAAAGCAATAAAAAATTCATACAAAAGCAGTACCTTGGAAAACTAAAGCTGGGGAATTATCTTTTGCAATATCGATCTTATCGATCTTAACAAATGTAGCACCGTGTTGTATCTGAGGCATAAGCAATTCGATATAACCAAGCATTGTACCAATGCTTAAAAACATAAACTTAAAGAAAGCATTTCACTCCTCACACATACCTCGTCAACAGCATTGTCAAGTAGCTCAGCGATAGCTGCAATACATTACAAAGAAAAGAAATTGACAAAGATGATCATCACAAAATTGTTCATTCTACACCTCGAAAGAGTAAGAAAATCTTAAATCTATCTAACTGGTAGCTGCAACAGAGTCGATTCACATAGTTTTACCTCCAAACGCCCATTTGTGCGAAGTAGCATTTGAGTGAAGAAACTTTGGATGAACTCGAGCATGTTCAAGCATACCTGTCAAATACCACAAATCATAATCGTGATGCATGCGTGTGTGTGTATATGTGAGGAAGCGAGAGAGAGAGGGAGAGAGAGATGACCTGTAGCATTTGGAGAAACACCGGTAGGGATCACAAAGTTTTCTCCGGCCTTCCAGAAGCTCCGGCACTCTAGGGTTTCACGAGGAGCCACCGTCGCATCCGCGAACGTACTTGGAACTTTCCGATTCCCCATTACCGACGACCCCATGCTTCGAAAAGCTCCTATTCCTCCCACTACGTCGTCACTGTCACTGTCACTGTCGAGGTTAATAACATCAGCGACTGCATTTTTCGACTTCGGAAGCATTTCCGGCGACGGTGAAATCGATTTTGACAAAACGAATTTCGAATTCAATGAGAAGAACACCGCGCGTTCTCTTTTCCGATTAAACTACTGAAATGTTTTCTTAGCTTCGACAAGAAGAAAAAGCAAACGTCAAACGTCTTTTCTCAGTCATCATCATCATCATTGCTTTGCTTATTAGTATCTAATCGGGCCACAAAGCCCAATTACGTTACAAGCCCATGTCCTAAAACTAATTAACTAACTAAACTTAACTAAACTCTGTTGTAAACGTTTTATTAAACTTGCTGTTGCATCTCCTTCTTCTTAGCATCCACAAGCAAAGCAAGTTGTGCACATTTACTTTTCATTTCTTCCAGTTCTTTTTCCAAGCTCTTTACCTGTTTCATTAAGCAAGTTAGTATACCTCCGTTAGAGTCCATGCAATATTTTGTACTGGAAAATCAAACTTACCGTCTGTTCTATTTCATTCTCTTTCTTTATATATTCGTCGCACCTGTTGAAGCATAATATTCGATTGAGATACCCAGAGTGATATGATACTGTAATGTGTTTTCCTCTTGTTAAGAGCATATAACTATACCTCATGAAGAGTTGTAAGTTCTCTTCGCTTATCTCATTCGCTGACTTGCCAACGAGGTTGTTTCCAGTATCCTGCCAAGATTTTTTAGCTTTAGAAAAAACTTTTGAATCAAATTACATCATCAACTAAGTTCACTCACGGTAGCTGCAGGTTGAGGGTTGAGCTGCACGCCTTGGAAGTTACTTCTTAAACCTGTGGAATTTCTCATATGTGGCGCTGGAACAGCAACTGTACGGCTTGATGTCGCGTTACTAATACTGATTTCACGTATAATCGGACCACCTTGACTAAATTTATCAGAAGGCAAAGGCGAAGGATTTGATGTATTGACAGTTGGCAGTGGATCAGGTATCACTATCCTCTTCGACTTATCTGCAGGGATTTGAGGAGTTTGGTATCCGAAAATGTGGCAGTGGCTTTGCCTGTTTTCAACATTACAAACAGAGTGGAATTGTCAAACAAAGCTATTGCAGTTTGGAACCAAAATCATATTACAAAATATAAACTGATGATTGGAAAAGGTTTTGGAGAGGAAAAAGAGACCAGTAATCAGAGATAATCTTTTTCAACTTTGCCTCCAGCCGCTGAAATAGAGAAGATCTCTCAAAATCTTGCTTATCATGGGCTGGTTCTATGAAGTTTGCTTCTAGAACTCCTGGGGAACAGATTTTGGTTAATGAGTCTCTTCTCCAGGGTTTTACCCAAAACAAACCATATTCAATAAAATATCTGGAATATAAATCACTATACCCACAACACCATTGCATCTCGTTGACCCTTCCTGAATGACCTTCCAGAAAGGCTGTAACGATGCAAGAGAAATCTCAATTTAATCAAGCCAGAAGCTTAAGTGAAATATGCTAGTAAACTTACTACTACAGTTGCTTCTAGAGATTGAGAACATAGAAATAGCTGCATTATTAAAACTTACCCGGATGAGACGGTTTTTGTGATAGACATTAAAACCACAAATTGGAAGTTTAGGCGCTTCTTTGATGAATCCAATTTTTATTTCAGAGGCAGCCTGTAATAAGAAAGCTTAGGGGTTTAGGTCTCACAGTCTAAATATATATAAATAGATTAATGTTTGCAAATGAAAATACAGCAGGAGCTCCATGTATATAAAACCAGCGAGTCAGAAGAAAGAAAAAGAGAAAGTCTTAGTTTGTATTACATATTCCACTGCAGTTGCTTGGGGTTTGTACATTATAGTCTCAGGATGTCTGAATTCGTCAGCAATGTTGTATTGCTCCACAGGGATTCCCCGAAGAATAATTTTGAAGTTTTTGAACTTTTTGAGATATAACATGGAAATGTAAGCCTAAGGATAAAGAAACTAAGTCAGCCTTTAAAAATTTCTTGCAACAGCAAAAGAAATAGAAAGAGGATGTTCAGGAGAATTACCCTTAGAGAATGTCGATAGCGGTATGAGATATGAGATCTTAGTTCTAATGTTCTAGCGTACAACCGTTTCCCGTCTTGGGCATTTTCATCTCGGAGCTGTATGTCCTATTATACCAAATATTTTAAAGGAAAGAAGATAATTTCAATACTTTTTTAACCCAACTTCTGGAAAAAACCGGACCCTTTAGAGAAGTGTAAGTACCTCGTCATCGTCATCAAAACTCAGCTCATAAATTCCTTCATCATTAAGCCACAAGTTGTATATAATCACTTTTGTCCCATGTGTTCCAATATCCTCAAACTGGTAGGTGGAGAATGGAAGTATGGGAATTAATAAACAAGCCACATTAAAATTACACACCAAACCAGAGACTTGAGAAGGAAAAAACCTGCTGCAAAAGCTCGTCCACTGTTGAAAACGGGGACCATTTGAGAAGAATGTTAAGGTTGGTAGACCAATCTCCGGAGGACCCATAAATAATTGGTTGAGGCTGATCATTGGATATATCGAAATCAATCTGCGTTGCAGATATGATAAGGTCAATGGAGATCAAATAATAGTTGCAGATTGTTGAGTTTCTAAATATTGTAGTGTAATTTCATTTCAGGAGTGATATAAAAGACTAGCTATGCTGAAAATTTTACCATAGGAACAATCACATCATCCTGACCAGTTCTCCTAAGGAATGTGTAAGACAGAAGACCGATGCTCTGCGTAGATTTGCTAAAACGAGGAAGATAAAAAAATATGGTTAAGTTACAAACAAGAGGATACGCCAAATCCATAGTTTATATGAACCAGATATAATGATATATCAATACCCTCCACGAGTTGAGCGACTGAAAACGAGAGCATCAGCTCCAAGTCTCATGGTACTTGTCTTGAAACCATTTCCATCTACACACAAAAGTGGAACTATAGTTAGAGACCTGACTTTTGTACCTAACTAGAAAGAAGATTAATGTCTCATCAACAAAAATATAACAATTACACTGTCCAATCGTAGTGTTAGACTTCTTGGATGAGTAGCCTAAACTCATGCATTTTCGAATCCCATTGGGATCCATCCCACCCCCATCATCTTCAAGTGAAAAACAAAGAAGGATCATGTCACTGACAACATCCAGAGTCACGGTTAGGCAAAAACATAAAAAATTCATACAAAGGCTGTGTACCTTGGAAAACTAAAGCTGGGGTGTTATCTTTAACAATATTGATCTTATCAATCTTGACAAAGGTGGCACCGTTTTGTGTCTGAGGAAGAAGCAAACAAACATAACCAATATAAGCATTGCGCAAAGAAAGAAGAAAAATAAAAAGAAGCTAATATAAGCATTTCACTCCACACGCATACCTCATCAACCGCATTGTCAAGTAGCTCAGCGATTGCTGCAATACATTACAAGGAGAAAACAAATTGACAAATATGATTATCACAGAACTATTTAGAGGAGTACAAATAAACAACACAACTCTATCTAATTGATAGCTGCAGCAGAGTCAGTTCAAAGCTTTACCTCCAAAAGCCCATTTATGTGAAGTAGCATTCGAGTGAAGAAACTTTGGATGAACTCGAGCATGCTCAAGCATACCTGTCAATTTTCATCTCATCAAATTCCACCACACAACCATAATTGTGGAAGCTTCAGTGATAGAGATAATAACCTGGAGCAGTTGGAGTAACACCGGTAGGGATCACATAGTTTTCGCCGGCTTTCCAGAAACTCCGGCATTCTAGGGTTTCTCGAGGAGCCACCGCCGCAGCATCAGTGACCGGAACTTGCTGATTCTCCATCAGTGATGCCAAGCTCTGAACCATTCCTCTTCCTCTTCCTCCTCCTCCTCCGTCATCGTCGTCACTGTCACTGTCAAGATTCACGATATCGGTGACTTTTTTCGCCATTACCGACGGCGAGACACGAATTCGAATGAAACAGCGTGATGTTTTCCTATTTTCCAATGGGACAACGCGTTGTTTGCAAGATCACTAGGGGCTTTTGCTTTGTTTAATTTTTGTTTCCAGAGTCAGTTAAGCTAATAAGAAAACAGCAAGGCGTGTCGTCGTAACCGCCGATATCATTGCTTTCCTCTTACGGTGTAGATCACTAAAACCTTATTGGATCACAAAGCCCAACTATGCTTGAAGCCTATGTATATAAAACCCAATATAATGATTATGTATTTATTTTTCCTTGGTTTTTTTTGTCACGAAGAAATACATTGGTCTGAGAGACTGAGACATTTTTATTTTTTGAGTAAAGTTCAACACAAAATTTAATTAAAATTTGAAATAAATTTATTAAAAAACACCGAATATCCCAAAACCAAATAATTAATCAAAATAAAAGAAAGAAAAATATCTAAATAAAACCGAACAACTAAGAAGCTTTAGACCCTAGACATTGCCGGATGCTAATTCTTCGACCGGTAAAAAATATCTGTTATGTAGCATAACTGAATCGGCCGCGACAGGTTCATTGTCTTGATTCCTATGCCAAGTGTATAACGCATGAGTTCTGTTCTTAATATCCAAAACCGCGTGACCGAAACTAGCTTCTCTATAAGCTGAGTAACTGGGTTGCGGATCAGTAAAACTACAAAAACAAATAAAAACCAAAACGTGATCTTAGTTTCATATCACCATAACAACGACAAAAGAAAATAAATATGGTGTGTTTGTTACCTATTAGCGATTCCTTCAATATTTCCTCCATCTCCGATAGTGATGTAAATGGGGGCAGAAGGATCTTTCACAGGAGAGCTCAAGCCATTGGTGATGTTATATTTGACATTGGAGATACGATGGGATCTTTCGTAAGAATGGACGTGTCCGGATATAACCAAATCAACTTTGTTGTTGACAAGCCACGACTCAAAATTGCTCTCATGCTTTCACCTTCCATGTAATGGTAGTTATTACTGTTATACCACGGCGAGTGAACCATGACGATCAACCACGGAGTCTCTTCTCTGTTCACCTTCTTCAACTCTTGCTCGAGCCACACGTATTGAGGTGTGTATTTGCCTAAGATACGAATAACATGTTATAAAAAAAATAAGATCAAAATCATTCAAAATCTTAACGGTTTTGCATGTTAATTACCGTAGGCGGAGTACGAAGAAAGGACGATAATGTGGGCAGAGGCACGTCTAATAGAGTACCAAAGAGGAGAAGTGCTCTTTGAAGCTTTGTAGGCATTATGGTAACGGTGAACGTAGGGCTTGAAGGCATGAGGCTCCCCCTAATTTAGATTTAAATGGTTCTTATTAAGTTGAACTTAGGTGTTAGAAAAAAAAAGGCTAAGTTAAATTAATGTGAACTTACTATGTTTGGGACAAAATCAATTTCGTGATTGCCCGCAGCATAAATGAAGGGTTGGTAAGCGGCACAAGGCTCCACAAATCTTCCATAAGAATCCCACTTTCTTTGGTCATGGTTTGGGTGGTCGTCGGCGTAAGACAAGTCTCCAGGAAAGAGAACGGCTTGGCCTTTCGGGTTTGACATGTAATGAGACAATGTCTCGTTAGAAGCATACGTTTGTCCAAGATCACCTACAGACACAATGTAGGTATTAGACCAATTTGGTAATACTAGTACTTAACTATATCTGGTTTTGTAAAAGATTGTCAAACAAAAATTAGTACCAATAATGCCGAATGTGTATGGGACGTCGGGTCCGACCTTAGGGGGACTAGTAAAGGAGAATTGTCTAACGGATTCACCACTGCCAACTTCATAGATGTACTTGGTATCATACTGTATACAAGAAAGAGACTTTATCAAAACCTTTACAAGAAAAAGGTGATGTTGTTATTTAATTGACAAGTTAAGTTACACAAAGTACAAACCTCAAGTCCTTTAATGGTGGCGTGATGAAGAAAGCCAGAAGTATAGTCATAGAATCTATAAGACGATGTGGAGGCATGAGTTCTCTTCTTTTGCGGCTTCACGTCACCATCAACAGTCTTCCAATAAGTAACAACGTTAGAACCAGCTAGATTTAACGGTGTTACCCACGAGATGATGATGCCACGTCCGTTGTAATCTCCTTGAGAGATATGAACCTAGCCAACGATACACAAAGTCAATTTGAATTTATTGTTTTGTTACCATCAGGGTCGAATTTAACAAAATAAAAAGATTTTAAAATAAAAAATAATAGAAGAGATACAACGTATGTGATGGAAAGATAAGTTGAAAAAACTGTAAGGCCTCTCTATATTGTTGTTAAACGAGTATGTACATATTGTTGAAAACGCAATATAAAGTCAAGATACGATAAAAATATACAAATACACATAGATGATCATAACACAAATTTATGATCTATATCGAAAAATATAATCAATTAGAAATCAAAACCTGTTCAGGAGAGTTGTGACCAGCCGGAGATGGAAAAGTTGTTAGAGGCATCTCAGTTGATGGTTGAGCTTGACGGACATATTTGCTCGTTATCCCACCGTTGATTAGGTTGGTAATGTTTAGGAACACAAAAACAAGTATAACAATGTTCATCTTCATATTTGATCAATGATCGTTGCTGCTAGCTCAAAGAGTTTTTGTGTTTGTTTGTTTTTGATTATGAATGCATGGTAACGTGTATTTATACAGCTTCATTAAGGTGATTTTTGGTTTTTTAAAAAGAAGAGATAAAGTTGAATTTATTAAATAATATTCTAATAGGAAAAGGTTTAAAGATTTTGATAAACATTGTTCAAAAAACAATGGACAATAGGATCACCTCTCATCATTGGTTATACATATCAAAATCTCTAATTCTATAAATCGAAATATTCTTGATGAATATTAAAATTATATTTCCAAGCGATTATTATGAAGTATGAACTGATAAATATCACAATTTACGGAGGAAACAAGTTTATATTTTGGTAGATATAAAAAAGTGATAAAAGGAGAAATTTCGTTGAGAAAAAAAATAGAAGTAAATTAGAAAAGTGAAACGACAAGACGTTTGAAAGAAGTAGGTTCACAATAGGATCTCCTTACTCCTAAACCTGAACCTTCTTTTGTTGATTACAAAGACAAATCAAAACCAAACCTTAACATGACTTCATTCAGACCTAATAATCCCGGTCTCCATAACCGGTTAAAATGGTCGGTGGTTACCGGTGGCCAGAATGTTTTTGACAAGACCCGGAATTGCCCGAGACTCATCAGAACTCTACAGACTCTTCTCTCTTACCTAACTGAACCTACTCTAAACCACAACAAAGTCTCTGTTTAAACAAGCTAACACACACACACACACACATTTTATCACAGCTTACATTTTTCTTTCTTCCTCTCTCTGTATTGTTTGGTTATACATTTTGTAGTCAAATGGCTCAATGGCTGTCTTTAAGGTCTCCAAGTAGTTACAGATGTCTCTGGGGCACAAACTGCTTCAACCGTCAACCGTTTCAGCACATTCGGACACGGGTCTTTCCCGAAATTGCTGTTGGATATCGTCACTGCACATCTCGCTTTCCCTACACACTTCTGCATATAAGAAAACGCACCTTGGTTATATACAACAACAAGAACAAAAAAAGAGTCTGGTGGCAAGTTTATGTGTAAAATTCAAGCTTTTACCCTTGCTAAGATAGCGTATGAGGTAGTGGCATGACACTCTCCTTGTTGGTAACTCCCGCAGGTTCCTAAAGGAGTTCCGAAGCTTGCAAATTTGATAGATGCAATTGCTTGACCTGGACTACATTTCAAATGAACCTTGGGTCTATGAAATGTCTGTCCTTTTCCATAGCTTTCGATTTGCCAGTTCTTGATATTCGGGTGATATTCAGAAACTTCAGCACAAACTCCGGAAACTGATCTTTTAACCAAAGAGACAGATGAAGGGTTTCCACCAAGCTCCTCAAATATAACCAACAGATTTTGGCTCGGCTTTAACCATGATCTCGGCACATGATACCATCTTTGTGTAGGTTGACCACAGCCAGTTTGGCATTTGTTTGGTTTATATGTTCCGGTGTAGCTACAATGACTACAGTCACCAGTCGCAAATGCTGTCCAGTATCTTCCAATGCTCTCACCATTCACCCAAATCTGACCTTTTCCCATTCCTTCCATGTCCAAAGCAAGCGGCTCGTTTCCTTCAGGTGCATCAAAATAAGTCTGTGAAACAAAACAACAATCAATTCCATTAGTTCAGATTCCAGTTTATAATAACAGCTTGAGTTGCATTTGATTCAAACTAACCTTGTGCCATGTCAAAGGTTGAGGCTTCTGTACAGTCAAGGACGCATCCATCCACTCAAAAGAGGGAGTGTTGGTTGGAAATGCAAGATTCATAGCTTCACCTTTCAGCCCGACCTGATTAAAACAAATTAAACAACTTAACGTGGAAAAAATGGAAACTAAGAGACAGAAATCTTATGGAAACAAGACGGATAAAACACCTGGTATGTCCATTTTTGCCATGACAAATCCCTTTTCCCTTGACTCAATCCGCGCAATGCCACTGGACCTAAGATTCCAGTATTCCATGACTCAAAGTGTCCACCCACATTCTTCATAAACGGAAAAAAGAGGATCAGAATAAGAGAAAAATGAAAAACAACTTAGAAAGCTGGTGGAAAGAAGAATACTAACCGGTAATCCAACAGCAACACTCAGCAACGCAATTCTGTTGGTTCCAGAATGCAGATTGATCTTTCCCTGATAAGTGAATCTCCTGTTTTGCCTTGTTCCGAAGGCAGAACCTGCAATTCATATATAATAGTTTGCATATCAGAAACTCTCTATGGAAATTTAATTGGGTCAAACTATTGGAAGATCCGAAGAACCATACCCGAAAGCTGTCCGTTGACAAATATATGCACGGCGTGACCTGTAGATTGAACAATGAGAGTTGGCAGCTCTCCTCCATGCAAGAATGATTCAGTTCCGCCAATATCAACACTGCATACAAATTTTCAGATGTTTGTTAGCAGGTGCCGGAAATCACATTGAAGCCATCGAAAGTTTATGTCTAATGAAGTAACATATGTTATTATTACCTGGTCATGTACCAAAGATAATCGCTTGTGTCACGTGTGACATTTATCTGCTCCAAGAGTCCATTAGTAGTGAAGGTAGAGCTGTCATCTAGAGAAGAAAGATCTTCCAAATAACTCTGCCACTGGAAATCCTTTGTGCTTGTTGGCAACATTTCCATCTGTGAGGTTTGAACTCCAACCTGAAATCCAAGAAGGGAAATCCACAAGTTTAAGAAAAACCACGAACACAATTTGAGGAACCACAATTTCAAAAGGTCAGACAATTCATATACTACCTTTGCAGTATTGAAGACTGCATTTCTACAGTCAGGAAGAATACTGATCGACCAAGGAGGTAAGTTATAATGAACGTTGTTAAACAATACTCTTGTTGCCGACTCTGTATCATAGTTTGCAAGGAAAGCTGAACAATCTCCTGATTCTGAAGAGTATACATGAGCCTGGGAAAATTAAGTAAGAAGAAGGACATGAATTAGTAAAAGCTATAAAAGATTTCTACAACTTCACCCAAAACAAATCTATCATGATAAATGCATATTATTACCTGTTGCTTGTTTCCTAATGATGTAACAACAGGATCAGCTGAAACCAGAGCTTTTTCACACATCTTAATAGCTCTGTGGAGCTCCTTCAAATGACCATATTTAGGTTGTCTGATCAAACCTAATTAACATTTAACCACCACTCAATTAGTTCATAAGGCATCAAGTTACCTTATATTCCAATTAATGTGAGGAACTTTTGTCCTGCCCTTACCATATTCATCAATCGGAGCATCATAATCATAGCTGGAGGTGACAAATGGACCTCCTGCTGTTCTTCCGAAGTTAGTTCCTCCATGGTACTGTTATCAAGAAAAGTCAATGGATCTTTTAATTTTTAAATGCTCAGTTATAACCAAATTTTACAGTATGTAAGGTGTTAGACAATTAACCAAGTTGCTATATAGTGAACATACCATGTAGTAGTTAACAAAAGATCCTCCTTTTTGTATGAAACGTGCAACAGCAAACGCCAGATCCTGAACTGGTCTATGGTGCATTGGCCCACCGAACTCAGTGAACCTGATAATGCATTTCCAATTTACAGGATAAAAAGGTTACCAATTTGCAGATGACAAACCCATGTACAAATATAAAGTGAAATCAAATGAGAATCTGTACCAGCCGCTCCATGCCTCAGTCCATATTAAAGGCTTGTATGGCTTGTTCGGAGCAAATGAATCACAGTAGAAACCGTTGCATGTGTTTATCTGTCACCAAAACCAATGGAGTTTGAGTTCATTGTTCAAAGTCAAAGACATTCACCCGCTCCAGACCAATTTACGAACCAACACTGACTAACTTATTACAACGCTAATGCAATCAAGAAACTCACCACAGGGTCAGGGGCATCATCTTCTTTGCACATGACCCACGGGACACCAGTCTCAGTTGCTATAGCCATTTTAGCTGCCCACGTCATGTAGTTGTGACCTTCAGCGCCCAGTAACTGCCCTTGTCTTCCATATTCATTCTCAATCTACAGTCAAGTAAAAGATGAGACCATTCTGTTAACTCAGAGTATTAATCTGTAAAACAATTTACCTGAGACAGGATAATGGGACCACCCTGGGACTCAAACAAGTTCTCACTCTTCATCAGCTCAACAATTCTCTCAGTGAATCCTTTCATAGCTCTCTGTAAACTCAACAATTCTCTCAGTGAATCCTTTCATAGCTCTCTGTAAACAGTTATCCCAAAAAAAATTAATAACACAAGTTTCAAGCTTCTTTCTTAATAAAGGTAAATGCTTTAAGATGAATAATTGGATAATGGAAACTCAAAGTGGAAAATAACAGACCTTGAAAGGCTCATTATCTGTTCTGAAACTGATTCCAGGAACATACTTAAGCCAAACAGGGAATCCTCTGGTCATTGCCAAAAAAACAAAAACTTTAGTAACCAGATGCAAAAACTGTAGAAACACATGTGTAGCCAAATCTAGAGGCGTCTGAATTTGAAGAGGCAAGAAAGGAACTTTGGTACTTACCCGAAATTCCACTCGGCGCAGACATAAGGTCCGATTCGAAGATGAGCATATAAACCAGCTTTGTGTATCGTCTTCACGAATCTCACCAAATCATTCCTCCCCTCAAAATCGTACTGAATGGAAAAAGGAACCATCAAATTTTAAAGAACATAATGAAGAAACGAGGAACATAATTGAAATAAGAGAAGAAGTATACTTTTCCAGGAGAAGGCTCATGGAGATTCCAGAAGACGTAAGTCTCAATCACATCAACTCCTCCATCTTTTGCCTTCTGAATCAAACTTTCCCACATCTAAAACAACATCAACACTAAAAACTGTTAACAATTAAAAAATCCCAAAACAAAACAAAACCTTTTTTTGACAAAAACAGAGCAAAGAAGAAATAAAGTTAGGGTTTTTTTGATAAACCCCAAAAAAAAGAAAAAAGTAAAGGGCTTTAGTTGTATCTTACATCAGGTGTGCTACGAGGGTAATGTATGGAACCAGAGAAGAGGATTCGTCTCTGCCCATTGATGAGAAGTGCTTTACGGTCATAAGTAACTCCACATTGCACAAATCCAACGCCTAGAATCAAAAACCCTAGGCATAGCCAGAGAACCAGTCGAGAAGATGAGTCTCCACTCCCCATTCCCCACATTCACCTTCACAGAGAGGAAGAAGAAGGAGTACAAGCAAGCTTCTTCTTCTGGGTTTTGTGTTGGTCTCTCTGTGAATAAAGGTTTAGTACGAAGGAGAGAGAGAGTGAGAGAGGGAGGAGGAAGAAGACGAAGGAGAAAGAGAGGAAGAAGAAGGGGTTTTTATTGCACTTCACAAGTGTCTACTCGCATCATCACTGCGTGGCCGTGAGCTACCGACGCTTTCCCACCAATTTTTACACTTTTCTATTTATTGTTTATTTTTTTTTAATTTCTTATGCAGTTACATTAGTATTATTATTACTATGTTGTAACGGAAATAAAATAAATAAAACAAGAAAAACGGGAAGATGAAAAGGAAAAAGTGAGTTGATTATGATAATTTTAGGACAAAAAAAAAAGGCAAAAAGAGCACGTTGATTGAATTAAAGCAGCTAATCACGCTTATATATTTCTCAGTTTCTTTTTTTTTTTTTTTTTTGTAATTTGGTTGATTGATTTAGTTAGTGCGTCACTACCTTAATATAAAGATACGTGTGAATATTGTTTTGGGTTTGATATACAAAGAAGAGATTAGTAGAGATGTTGAAATGTGATTTGGTGAATTAAAAGTGATAAAGAAAATTAAAAAATAGAGTACGTCGTGAAGTATATTGTTAGTGAGAGCCTGAGAGGAGTCGTTTTAATTGGGATAGTCGTCGAAATAGATTGACATCGTACATGTGTCTTCCACTTCCAAAATCACAGTATACCTGTCATTTAGATATGTGTAACAGGCTTTGCCATACTATTAAATTCACCTCTTCAACACATCATTCCAAATTTCTATTTTGTTGTTTTGTTTGTCCTAGCTAGTTTATATCATATCATCTCATATGGTTGGTGGTCTTTCTTCGGTTTGATCGTATCCAAATTTGTGTGTGTAAACGACTATGTACAGTGAGACTAATTGATTTCACTGTTCACATCTATAATAAATAGAGCAAAAAGAAGTTACATTAAATCTTATATTGTACACAATGACACAACACATATTAAAACAACACCGCGAAGATCTACTCCAAATGGTTTAATTAAGCAGCGGTAGCCGGTAGGTGCGTTCTAGATTTGCTGGATTATATGATGTTGTATATATATTATACAATTTGTTTTGTAAGTTTCTCTGAAGATTGGTCAGATAGATATCTATCTCTAAGTCTAAGGTTCTTGGATCTGATGAAAGTTCAAAATTCAGCAGCCCACTTGAGACTTTTTAAAATTATGGAGAGATGCTTCCTTAATCAAGGGATTAGCACAGCAGTAAGTAAGACAGTAAGTGAGACATTTAGTAATTGTTGGAAGTTTCTTTAAAATAAAAATAAAAAAAAATCGCACAAGACAGACATGTGAATGCACTATTTTGTTCAGATAATATGAAATCCCAGTTTTGCCCTAAATCATATGAAATCCCAGTTTTGCCCTAAATCATTATACGCTAGGACCTCACCCACCGACACCGACAGTAGTCTGCGTTGATGGGGTTTGACTCGGGATTGCACATCTTGACTAGGGGTACTTATGGAACTTTACATGTAATAACTGTGAACAGTTGGGATTGTCGAAGTCTCGAAGAGAAGTGTCTATTAGAACTCTCCCGGTACGTACGGTCCGACATTCAACTTTCACTTAAGCTATCTATGTATCCTCCTTTTATTATTCCAAAACATGATTTATAATAAGTTTTCGAGTTCTGGTCAGATTTGCAATCAGATGCGATTCCACGGTATCAATCAGCTTTTCTAATTGTCGGAAACTTCCAATGTGTTCTTTTATTTTTATCTAGCTTGTAATTCGTTTGTTGAACTAATAAAATGTTTCTATTCGTTTCATATACTCTCATTACGTCAAATCAATGCATTTTGGCTATATATCATATACTTTAAATATATTTTTTCCCAATTTACCATAAAAATTTATAAGTATATATTTTAGGATATAAGGTTATTAACTTATTATTATGTACACAAGACATGTATCCCTAAATCTTTCCATCGAAAAATATCATGCTTGATATTCATACGATGGGACACTAAACCAATATAAGAGAACTTTAATTAATAGTTTGTTGTACGAAGAATCAATTAGTGGGCCTAATTAAGTGGTCAAAATAAGGTCTCATTATAAAGCTAGTTAACTAATTAAAAAATTAGTTGTTACAGTCGTCGAATAAAGGTGATTGTCAAGATTTCCAGGTCTTGGTGTCCACATGGGATGTTTTAATACTAGTAGTATAAGAAAACGAGAGGTTGTAAAATTGTGTTAAACCCTAACTAACAAGGCTTCGACGGCGTGAAGTGCGGAAATAAATCGGAAAAGAAGAGCTTACAAGTTACGTGTGGATTGAGATTACCATGTCTTATTATATGGTAATGGTGGTTGAATTTTAGTTAGAGAAAACACCAACTATATTCCAAAGTTTCACCGACTCTACTCTTGTTTTCAAAGGCAAAGAAGTTCTCTCAGATGAATTCATATGCATTAACCCTTTTCCTTAAAACAGCTTCCTTCCATTCATATATATATAAAAAAGAGAGAAAGAAACATTTTCCTAATCCTTCTAATGGTGAGAGCTAGTGGTCTTCTATCTCTATCTCTGTTTTTGGTAAACAAGTTTTCTCTCTTTTTTCTTTTCTTTTCTTTTGACATCACCAAAACCAAATATCCCACCACTCTTTTGTAAAGTTTACTTTTGCTAATTCTAAACAAAGGACTCTATATTCATATTATGAATAATTGAAATAAACTACATGTAGACGCAAAATGTCGAATCGTCTAGGTGTTGGAGGTTGGTGCTAAAAGGTCCTACCATCGTTACCACCACCCATCTTGGTTCTGTAGTCTGAACAAAGTTTGGCACGTGGGAAAAAGCTTCGGTGCACGTGTCTCGTGTGAGTTTTGTCCTTTTCTTTAACAACACAACGCCGTCGCCCACTTCCGTCCGTTCTGTTCGATTCTCATTGGCGTAGAACTCTCGAGAGCCACAAGATTCCACACTCTGTTAATCGGACTCCGTTACACTGATGAGTTGTTTCATTTCCATATTCTATTTATATCTTTTAATGTTTTGGTTACATTTTTATATGGGAGCTGTGCATATAGTAGTATTTTATTCGAAGAAAAAAAGGCTATTCTCACACGCCTCTCGGCTAATTGAATCTCTTGTGCCCTTTGACCATAATTTATATACTTGCCTACCCTTGTGTGTTCTAAGTACTCCTTGACTTATATTGACTAAATAAAAGACAAATTTTGTCCCTCCTTATTGATTGATTTAATTAAATAAAAAAGGAAAAAGAAAATGGACGCGGACCCCACTCCACCACCATCTTCTCTCTTCTTCATCTCCAGCCACGATTTGTCCGATTTCTTCTTCATCTTCAACCACGATCGAGCTCCTCTTCCGTTTAACTCAATCGTCTCTCTCATTAACACGAGAAGCAACCCAACAACTGAGATAATTCTTATCCATTGTTAAATTCAAAACTCGTTGGCATGAAAAATCATAATGTTGTGGATTGTATTTGTTTCCTATTGAACTATTAACATTGTAGATTTGGATTTGATCCGATTTTTCTTATCCTCATTGTCAATTAGGGATATGAGTCGAATTGGGTGGACTATTTCTCAGAATGTGTGCATTGTAACAGTTCAATCGAATTGAATCGTATGAATGTATTCTGAATTTAGTAGTGCGTTGTAGGACAACTGGTAGAACTTGGTATAACTATTCGGGCACAACTTGGTATAACTATAATGATGAACCAAGATGGAATTCAAGAGATAAAATTCATCAATCTCTTAGAATGGAGACAGATTGTGCAGTGGAGAACATGGACGCATGAAGAATAAATCTACCATCGCAAGCTGGTTAGAGAGTCAGGGTTCCCGAAGTTGATTGATTGTATTTTGATGTAATATCCTATTTGAAAAATTAGGTACAACTTGTTTTTGTTATGGTAAAACTTGAATAATTTGAATTTGATTTTTGAACTTTCTTAAGTCAACTTGTTTTAATGATATTTAAATTGATATATATTTTTAAATAAAAATCTATATTCTTATATTTAAAAAATATTTAAATAATCAAAAATAAGGATTTATTTTAATTAATCAAATAATCAGGATTTATTTGAATTTTTAATAAACATGAATTGGAATTAAATATAGAAAACTTAATAAATATAAATATGAACTGAATTATAATTTCATCATGTTATCCAATATATATATAAAATAAAGAATCATGATTTTTATTATTATATTTCACTATAGATATCATCATATTTTAAGTTTATCAAGAAATACCTTACACATTAAGGATCACTTTCTCATTGCAAATAACATATAATTAGAAAAGCTAAGAAACAAATGTTTTCAAAAATATTTATGCATGTACATGTGGTATATGTACCTCAATTAATTAAAATCATGTGTACAACTAAAAATATTTCTTTTAAACATTGTATAACTAATTAGAACAAAAAAATAAAAAAGTACAACTTGCCAAAACGAGTACAACTTGTAACTTTGGTACAACTAGTGCATTTTGGCGGCTACACATGTGTCTTTTGGGCGGCTACACGTGTCTAATGTGGATCACGTGTTTGTTGTTTGGTCCTTTTTTTTTTCCTACATTTAAGAATTTAAAAAAATTCAATTCCAAATTGAAATTGAAAGAGGGAATCAGGAATCGGGATAGTTAGGATTTACTGTCCTTTTACTCTCTTCACTTCTTCTCCTTCTTTCTTTCTGGGTTGGTGCGATTTCGTCTATTATTTTGGGTTTGCTATTTATGAGAATGAGCTGCGAATCTGGAACATCGGGAATCTTATGTGGGATTTATGTGGTTCTCTTCTTGTGATAGGGCTGGGAATATCGTACAATAAAGTGTAACTTGTTCTTCGTAGTACAACTAAGTATAACTTGTTCTTCGTAATGGTACAACTAAGTATAACTTGTTCTTCGTAATTGTACAACTATGTATAACTTTTTCTTATCGTACGATATGATTGTAATTTTCCCTATTGGCTTAACTTTGTTGGCAATTTGAAGTTAATTCGTGTATTTGGATTGTATTGTATTGTTGTAAATCTTGTATTTTGTAATAGTACAACTCGTATTTAGTTATACCAAGTTGTACATATCGTTGAATCCCCAGAATTTGATTTCGATTTTGAATCTGTTTCTTCATAATCATCTCCACGAGTCCCATTTTCTTCTACGATTGCATCTGTTGCCTTTTCGATTTCACCTACTAGATCTGATTCTTTGTTAAAGCTTGTGTTCTTTGTACGCACCATTCTCTTATCATTCACACAAAATAAATAACCGCAAATTAACAACATACTTGAGTAATAAACAAAATCAACAACCCCAAATTAGATTAACAAATCGAAAACACCTAAATCGACAACATCCAAGCGGATCTAACATTAAATACCCAAAGAATCATTGATTTTGACTTACCCAGAATCAAGTTGTCCTTAGTTGTACTCGACGAACTGCTTGTGATTTTTGGATTTTTCAAACACTTAGGATTTGAGAGTTTTTTGATTTTTCAACCGATGAGGAAGACAAAAGGGTGAAAGATCCGATAGTTATCCAAAAGTGAAATGGGTTTTCGGATTTTATGTGGTTGGATCTGTAATTTTTAGGTTTTAGTAAGGGTGAGTATGTATTTACACCCATTTTTGATTTTTTTAAATAAATTAATTATTTTTTCCTTTGGTCAAACCCTTATTAGAATAAGGATATAGGTCAATGGGCATAAAAGATTTTGGTCCGATTACGTCTGTCGGAGTTTCGATTCTTCGCTTCTTCCCAAGACAAATAAAGTTATCTTTCGTTCTGTTCTATACTATTTGTAACTCTACTTCTATATTCTGCATATAGACTCCAAGCATAGGTTTTTTCTTAATAGATTTTGAAAAATTCTACTAATTTTCATGTTATATTTTAAATTATATGAAAACATCAATTACACGTTGTTAAATATTCATTTTTAAAAATATCTCCGTTGTTATGACAATCAAGATTTGCATGAGTTAGGTTCTATGTTATTAAGCAAAACTTCATGATCTATGTTTTCTACATATGTTTTATTGAAAGCTAGAGCTTAAAGGTCACGCACCCACGCGTCTGGACGTAATCAGGATTAGATTCACTGACACCCTAGTAAACTGTAACTTGTTATAACCGTTCAGTAAAAAAAAGTAATCTCGGTCGGATCCTGTGACTCGACTTGACGCCACGTTAGTTGTTAGTTAACTTTCGCGCCCTTTGACTCTTCGTAGCGATCCTTTTCATGTCACTTTCTTTTTTTACTTTACTTTTTTTTTTTTTTTTATGCTTTAACAAATTTTATGTTGACATACATACTTTTTTTTTCCCAACTTTTTCATTAAAGAAAAAAACTTTTAAGTCTTTAACACAAACAAATCCAACCCTTTACAACATTATGGAAGTACAGCAACTTATATTCATGATTTATAAACATAATTATTGCTTATCATATGAAACATAAAATCACAAATTCTAATTTCCGTTATCAAAGGATCTAACTTCTTTTTGGGTGTATAAGCTTACCGTTGAGCTTATCATCTCATCATATGATTAGTTTTTCGTTGTTGTTGATGATTGCATCTAAACTTTTTTTTCTTTTTTGGGGGTAAATTTGAATCTAAACTTTTTATATAACGAAACTGTCGACTGAAGTAAAAATCTTATCGATCTTGCATTAAATATATTAGATGTTCGTTATTAATACTATTACACCAATATTTTATGGACCACTTTGCTAGTACATGCAATATAAGGCAACTGATGATATGTATACTTGATTGGAGATTTTTAATTTTCTTGTAAATCGATTTACATTGTTACCACCACACCTTGCTTCATGAATAAGAATTCATCATCTAAGTACTTCACATGTTTGAGTTGAGTCAATCATATATATAGTATAGAGATCCCCACACCAAAGGAGTCATTCTTGTTTCAATGAAAACATTACATTAATTGTTGATGGTGCCATGACAGTACCTCTCAAATCTGGGGATGCAGGAATACTTACATAAACGATATTAACCTAATTGAGCCACACATCAATAAGTCCTCAAATATAGGATTCTTTTTTCTTGTTTAATGTTGAGAGCATAAAAAATAAATTATTAATTAAAGGTTAGAGTACTAAAATTAATCATATAGTGACGCCTGCATCAATGCTAGCTCCACACAGTACATTCTTTCAGCGAAAATAAAACACAGTTAATGATATGCCATAATAACATCAATAAATTATTGGTTCATCTTTGTTAGACAAAGGCCTGGATGAAATGAATATAATAACGGTCATTAACTAGATTTGTGTTTATGACCTTAGAGGAGTGTCATTATTAAAGCACACATTTTACATAATTTAATGTAATATCGCAAGCCATTACAGAATTACTTAACATTATCTCTAGCCTTTGTTGTTTGGTCATGAAGAAAAAAACATGATACGGACGAACCATGCCGTTGAACATTAGTCCTCGAGACCGATGGTCGAGTTGATCACACAAAGAGACATAAATTAGCACGTAGCAATAATAGCCTTATATAGTTATATTATATATACTTGCGAACATATCTTTATTATCTGTTGTGGATTTAGACATCAATGTTCACCATAATCACTTAGTTTAAGAAATGAAATTTGCTTAATATATATATTAATCATTTACAACCTTAAACATTCTCATTGTTAATCATTCGCTTCCCGTTTGGTCGAGGCCCACGATCGAGATATTAATATCGTAATCGAACCTTATACAGTAATATTTAATTTATCATTTCAAGTTTTCAACCCCAGATGATTAATTTTTGCGGGTGCGAGTCTCTGTCTGTCACAGATATGGCATTTGTTTTGGAATTTTATTGGGTTATAGATAAACGTGGAAATCCATGGGCCGTATATAATAAGATAGTGGGCTTAAGGTCAAATATATTGGCCCATTAAAAATTCAGAGCTCATTCTTATTCACTCTATCACTTCATCAGTATTCCGTTCTTTATTTCTTTTCCTTTTTGGAAAATAAATGATGGTAGTAGTATTGTAATAATGATAAAAAAAATAATGCAGTCTCCAATATTGTAATTAAAAAATAATCAGTCTGATTTCTCTTTCTACAAAAACTTTCAATGTAAACAAATTTGATAAAACCAAAACAATTTCATAAGTAGTGTAAATCGACTTGGCAATAGAAACCGTTATACCTTTAAACTTTTTTTCACCATGCATCGACGAAAAGTTATTTATCACTAATTTGCTTGAGCGTAAAAAAGGAACAATAAAATATATATTCTCGAACAATAACATAACAAAAAGCATACAAATAAAAACCATTGCAATTTGCAATTTGAAAGTAAAGAACTAAAAATTAAAAATAATGATGAGAATCGGCGGTGTCGAAGATGACATAGAAAGGCAAAGGCTCCACAAAATTGATAATAATGGAAATAATTTATAAAGGTGGGTCGACGTAAACAACATGCACGTGTTTTCCCCATGGACCTGTTTCGTCTTTCGTGCATGGTATTGTCCTTACTATGGCCGTCATAAATTTCAATCTATACTCTCATTATCACCCACCATATTATATTCTTTTTTTTTTTTTTTTTTTTTTTTTTTTTTACAAACCCCATACACTAGTTTATCGGAAATGATTCTCTTCGTGAGAGAGCCAAACACCATATTATATTCTTTTAACACCCACATATTACATATATATCTCTTCGTCGGTCGAAGTATACAGCAGTTTCGAAATCACCACATTATCGATCGAGACTACAACTCGATTTTTTTTTGTGGATTTATTTGAATAACCCACTCTATATTCTAGATACATATAGGTTCGATCTGTCTTAAGATTTACAGAGCATAAAACAAAATATAGATAGAGACGACACGTAGGTATTATATTAACATGTACACATCTATCAATATCATCCATATATATTTGGAATCATATCTCAACTTGCGTTTGGTACGATAAATAAAAGAGAAAGGGACAACCTAACCAACGCTTATAATTTTGACATGACTAGCAAAAATACAATTAGAATCTCTCATCTCTGAGCCATCACTAGCTGTACGTATGGCTCTTTCTATCTATCTTACCCACCAGTCTTGTTTGCTTCTCTTTGCTGCTATATTTTAATAAGATAAATATATGTCTAGTACCTCTCTGCTTCCTTTTGCACAAACAGTTTTGTTCTTTTGAGGGGTATGTTAATGATTTTCAACTGAGATCGGAGTGGCTCCATCAACCATAGCCACTCGGATGGGGAGCCTCCGCTTCATCTTCACCGTCGGAAATGACACGATCTCGTCTTCCTCAGCCGTCCAACTACATGTACATAACTTATATTAGTACCATATAATCACAAAATGTGACAAATGCAGTTGACATTGGTAACATACATACATAGAGATGTTTAGATTAAAATTTGGTAGTACGTGACTCTGTGTCATGGACTCATGTGTGACTTGTGGACGAAATAAAAACACCTTCAAAAAAAATCTAGACCATTGTTTTTTTTTCATAGTAAAAAAAACTAAACGCTTAATTGGACCAATCTATTTAAGACCAGCCTGTTAAGATCAGACCGGACTGAATTATCAAGTCCATTACAATATCCCTAGATATACGTTACTGGCCAACTAAGGATATCAATGCCGAGTAAGACAAGTAATACTTCGTTGAAGAATAAAATATATATTCATTTTCAAGTCATGATCGGTTTACCTGTACCGGGTCACGAGGTGGTGAAGAAAGATGGAAATTTCGAGCTTCGATAGTTCTAAACCAGGACATAGCCTCTGTCCACCGCCAAAGGGTGTGAAGCAATTACTGCTGTTTGCTGATCCATTAATCCTCTGTTACACAATCAATTGATAAATTAAGCTTAAGTAAAAGTAGTTGTTGCGTCATGACTGTATACTATAAGAAGAAGAATACTGACAATAAGGAGTATGAAAGATAATAAGAAATGGTAACGTACGTCCCATCTCCACGGATCGAATTGATAGGGGTTCTCATAAATGTCTTCATCCATGTGAACCGCTATGAATGATGCCAATACACACCATCCTTTTGGTATTAAGTAACCTGCCCATTCACCCACCATTATTTATTTTTCATTTTGCATGAAAACTAATTCAATTATTCTCTAAAACACCCTTTCATCACAATTCACCCAAAAAAAAAAAAAGTATACGAGTGACTAATGATATCTAACAATTTAGATAAACTTAGTTATAGATTAAAAAAAAAAGGATTACTATACCTTTAATTTCTACATCTTTAAGAGCCTTCCTCCACACTCCGTTAATGATGTTAGCCATTCTAAGCGTTTCGTTTATCACCTATTTGTATTTCGAAAAACGCCATTAATTTTACTTTTGTTCATCAAGAAACAAGAAAACTAAACCATATTTTGATAGCTTAATTATTTTCCAGGATTAGTAAATTCTTGTAAAAAAAAATAAAGTTTAACAAATAGAGACTTACATTTTGAGTAAAAGAGAGAGACATGTAATCGGTCCAATTATATAATTCGCCTGACTCCAATTTCTGCCTCTTCATCTCCATATTCTCCTCCTACAATTCAAAAAATATATTATATCCAAAGTCATTTAAAAGGATGGGGACAAAGCTGTATAGTGCGTTTGGAACGCATTATTTTAAATGCGTTTTGATTGAAAGAAAACACATAAAGGCGTTGAAAACAAAGCGTTTCTGTGACGGGAAACGCTGTTTTGACAGGCGGTGTGGTCGCTCGTACAGACAGACAAAGGGCGTTAATTATTAATTATACAAAATCGTCCTCTACTGACAGCCGTCCACTCCGCTTTTCTTTAATCCTACGGCTGCTATACTCTCACGTGTCTCTTCCCTTCCCACACGTGTGCGTCTGTGTACTCGTGTGTCCCGTCTCTAAAGACTTTCGACAGCGACCTTGACTCGACCACGGTTACAAAAGTCAAACTGATCCCACTCTATATATAAATCTCACCCGTTCAAAATCTCCTCAAAAAAGACAAACATCTAATCTTACGGTCCACAGACGTCGGCAGATTTGCGTTTAAGACACACACGTGTGCTGTTGTGTAAAGGTTGTTTATTTGTACACCAGAAAAAGGAAACGTACCACGAGTTTGGCTAGCGCGACGGGATTGTCACTTAGGAATTTGACAGCCAAGGTCATCGCCATTGGCATTGTTTCCTCTCCGGGTATCATCATCTCTATGATCTTTCCGCTTACGAAATCCGACGGCTGAGATTGCTTCTCTGAATCACCACCGTCACTAACGTCTCTGAGAAGCACATCCACCACGTCGTTCGCCGGAGACGCTGTCGTCGCAGCCACTTGTCTCTCCTCCACAACCTTTTTAACCATCTTTATTAACCTCTCTTTCGCCTGCATGATTAACACATTAAACCCTAGCTAGAAATTTACACACTAACATTGATATATATGCTCATGTAATATAAGAAAACTGTTACCTTTAAGGACTTAAAGAGTCTAGTGCCAGGGAATTTGATGGGGATACATATCAAACCCTTGATGAATTCTTCGAACTCAACTTTGAGAATGTCCAAATCTCCACCAGGAGATATGCTCATCAGCACTTTAACCAATATCTCGAACGTCATCTACAAAAACAACAAAACAAAAAACGTTATACGAATCAAAATGTGTTATACACGTATACATTCTTAATTCAACTACTACATAACGTGTGGCCAAGTTGTTTGTACGTATGTACAACATGTGTGAGTTTGCTACTAATATATTTTCAGAGACAATACCTTTTTGGTTTCATCTTGAACATGAACCAGAGGAAGTTGAGCCCAAGAAGCCAAAGTGAGACCAACTGAGGCCTCGATGTCTCGAGTGATCCGGTCTTTAAGGTGAGGAGATCTGAGGAAGGCGCCAATGATCGTGTGAAGTCTTTTTTGGTGAGGTCCATTGATGCTGAGAATAGAGTTTTCTCCAAGTAGTTCGGTGATTGATTTAGGGTACGCAGGGACAAATATGTTCCCGTGGTTTTGGAGCACCACTTTGTTGACCTCTGTATCGGTTGATACTATGATTGGTGTCCCTATTATGTTCGTCTTGAACACCTTCCCGTATCTGAAACAGTAAACAAGAAAACAGATCCCGGTCAGAAAGATATAGCTAACTCTACCTCATCCAAATTCAAATGCGGTATCACATAACTTTGCGCCAATTAGAGTGATAGCTACATAAATTATTCATTCTAGTTAATGGTCTTGAAAATAGTGTATTAATAAACTAAATTTCGATCGTGTATAATTAACGTTTTTTGTGGTGAGGTTTTTTTTTTGGAGTGATGGGTTCGGTATACGAACAACTTGTTTTAGATACATATCTCTATGGCCTAAATGAGATGGTGAATTAAATGGAAAGGTGAAGTCTATGGAGAAGTAGGCTAATGGTGTATGGCACAAAAAGAATCATTTCGTCCATATCTATTTGATGCCTTTTTATATCTTCCTCACGAATATCCCGAGGATATATAACCAATAAAAAAATGAAAAATCCAGAGGTTATGATATTTTACTCTCTTTCTTTCTCAGTTTACATTAATATGCTAGTATTTTTGTATATCTAGGACTAGAGCCATACAGAAGATAAGAATCAATTGATTATTCACAATTAATAGAAAATTATATATGTTGAAAGGAAATAAAACCTGAAGGTGTTGTATATAGGATAAAGTATATACAATAACTCAATAAGGTAAATAGATAAATCAGTGGGTATTTAAGAGGACCCATTTTGAAAAAAAATGAGTATACAAGAAATAATATTGAATAGATAGCAGAGGAACATATGAAAAGATGTTTTAGTGTATACTAAAATAATAAATAAACACAGGAAAATAATATAGTAAACAGAAGAGATAAAGATGACACATGAACTGTAGTGAACTCAATCATCCCACACAGAAGAAAAACAAAACACACGCTTAAACTATATTGCTGTTGTATACGGCCAAGAACATGAAGACAGCTTGGTTTTTGCCAGTCTTTTTTTTTTTTTTTTTTTTAAGAAACTTGAAGTTATGCTATGTCCAAGAGTTTTAGTTTTTAACTATTCGCATCCCCAGTAGAGTTATTTGTATCTTTCTTTAAATCATCATCATTACTAGCTAATGTAACCACTGTATTTTCTTCTTTACATATAAATAGATCAGTTGGTTACAATTTTTACAGATGTAGTTTATTATTTGTTTTTATTCAGCTGTGTTAGGTATTTTACTATTTTGTTAGTGAACTATGTTTAGATAAAGAAAACAATAAGTTAGTTGCTCCTAGGGTTACTAAGAAAGATGGAGAACCGAATAAAATTGGTGGAAATAGGACAACTGAATTATAAGGAACAAACAAAAAGACGAACCTAACTAAAATTAAGGAGATGTAATTAATGGATAAATTGTTAGAATTGGTCATTAAATTAGATATAAGAAAAAAGCTTATCTCTACCAATTAAAGGATTTGATGAAAAACGATTTTTCTGATTTTGTGGTTAAAATAATAATTTCATATTGAAAAAAAAAACTTACAAAGATTTTCGTTTGTCCATGAAAGTAACCGGCCGAGAAGAATAACCACAGGCGATGAAGTTTAGGGTTTCTCCGATCACCGGCCAGCCTAAGCTTCCCTTTGGAATCTTTCCCTTTTTCTTCTCTTCTTCTTCATCTTTCTTTTTCGAGTTTCTAAGACGAAACCAGAGCCATGGACGGAGAAGTATTCCGGCCGTCAAAACCAAGAAACCAGCAACCCAATAATCCATTAAATCAGAAGGCCAAGAAAGATATTCCGGCGACCGGAAAAGTCCTGTTCTTAGCGGAGGATACATATACACCTTAAACTCGAAACCAGTTTCTTGATATATCAAAATTTGGAAAAAAAAAAAAAAAAAAGGAGAGTATTTGAGAAGGTTTCCAACAGAAGAAAGGTTTCTCAATTCTTAAAAACCATGCAGGAAGAGAAAAGTGAGAGAATAAATATATTTGAAGAGCTAAAGGCTATTGGTGATGTCATTTTCAATGGATGGGGGCAAAACAGAGGAATTAATGATATACATATATATGTATATATATTACTATAGATATATTCAAGTTTAAAACATCTTAAATATATGTCCAAAAAAAAAACATCTTAAATAAAATAGTGATTTTCTATTAATCTTGAAGTTACAATCAATATTACATGTCAACACCAGATATATTGACATATCTATTTTTATTCGTCAAAGTTCGATCTTAGTTCACATATTTAAAGAATTTGCATGAAATAGTAATAACGAACTGAATTTAGCTATACATATATTTGTTATAATACGAAATTTCATATAGGCATATAGCAATACCAATAGTCCAATATTCATTTTATGTGGAAGCAAAAATATATAATACGGTAATTTAACTGTTAAATGGAGATTAAGCTAATTAGAAGGTGAAGTGGGCATGTATCAGGTTAAGCTAAATTTTCACTTCCTCTCTGTAATATCTCTTTAAGTAAAGACATATAATCAACTTAATTAATTTTGTTTCTTACGGTTAGTATTCATTGACTGTATCATTGTAATTAATTTGTACTTCATTACTCAAGATTCTTATAGATTGTATTATTAGTTATTGCTATTAAAATTAATTCACATTATCAATATTTATGATTCCATGATTTTTATTTCTATATATAATTATAAATCATGAATACTTAATATGAAATTTTATATATTTAAAATTTATGAATGAAAATCTAAAATAATTTATAGAAATAAAATTATTATATTATTTGGTAACAAGGTTTTTTAGTTTAAGTATATTAATGTTTATATTGGTGAGGTGAGGGATATCTCACGAATAGGAAATAATCCTAATAATAAACCAAGTTAGATGTTGCTTTCATTCACTCCTCTCATTTATCTGTAAAACTTGCATTCTGAGATCGGTATTGTACTGTTACAACACACTTATAATTCGAACAGGATGATACATACAGTGTGTGAACATTTTCCTACAAGGCTCCTCAAAACTAATATCGAATGTATTATTTAAGTATTGCTCTTATACACTAGTACTAATCATTATTAGTTTTTGATCCGTGAGTAAATAGACTAGACTACTATCTAATAGTGTATTTACTAATAATGTCTTAAAAACTATAGCTCCATTAATCCAAGTCGACGTTAATAAATTTGGAAGAGAGCAACCAGAAAAAATAGACTCCATTGGGTAAACAAATGGGAGAAATAAATGAGGGGACAGAAAATAGGGAACGGCTATTGCGCCACGCTTTGGCCGTTTTGTCTTTTTTTTTTTTTTAATTAAATAATTTCTTATTAGTAATTAATTTAGTTTTCGATTCGTTATTTTGTTTTCCATTTATAGAAAATGATCGTTCTACACTCACTAAGTCGTTCTTCATTCTAAGTCAACATGTAAAATGTACGAAACACCAGAGTCATATATGGGATCAATGTTTTGTATCTTGTAACTCGGTTATATATAAATTGATACATTATTATTGGCCTCTTCTTTTCGTACGGTGAATCTTCATTACAAATAACAAGCCACGTTAACGCTGTTTAACTATTATAAGCTATATCATCATGGTTGGTTATCATCATCATTCATCAATATGCATGTTTAGAATTCAATGATCAGATCCACTTACTTCCCCTGGACCATATTGTTTGTTTATTAGCAAAGTATATAATAATTTAAAACAAAAGTATACACAAACGTCATACTATATAGGTTAATATGAAGATTCATATCAAATGCTTTGACAAAACATATACTATAAAAATTCGAGATTTGCTTTTTTAGAATGCGAACAATGATGATCACAAGTTTCACTGATTAATCCATGATCTTTATTATAATTATAAAAAGCATGACAGACACACATTATGCTAATCAGTGCTATTAAACCATTTTCTTTGCCTATGCCATTGAATTATTATTATAAGTATAATCATAGATATAATATTTTTATAAAACCAACTTTATTACATGAGATATTACAAAACCAATCTTATTATTTGGGGAGCTGTGTGATTACTACGACATGTGATCGGAGAGTTTTCATCATTTAACCCTTTAGACTTAATATCCAAGAATCAAATTAATTAATCAAATCTATGACAAAGCCGAGGTACACAATGTTATTAAAAAGGTCGGTCCACAATAAACTAATTAGAAAGCTTTCTGCCTAACATCTGTGTGTAAATAAATATATTAGGCTCCAACCAAGGCTCAATAACATAGTAATAAGTCCTTGATAGCTGTGTAGCCTGGACTACACAAGTCCACAGACAATTTAAAATGTCTCGAGCTGTGAACCTATCTTTCTCGTGTTAAATAAATTGTTTATGACCATATACTTATTATTATTGCTGTTACCATCGGCATGAAGCACTGTAGACATACAAAAAGATTGACTTGTCATTGTCAAATCAACCCATTTGGTGATTTCGAAAAACAAAATCACTCCCATCTCCATTAATGACCTCTGTCTCCCCTCTGTTTTTCCTTTCGAGTCTAAAAACAGTAAATGTTCTTCTCTGTAAATAGACTTATTTGGTTAAGTATAACAAAGTATACAGAAGAAAGAAAAACATAACTATACTGTTCGAATCAAAAGAGAACGAAAGTTTTAACTTAACTTGCACAAGACGCAACAACAGCATCGACACCTACATCGTGAAACAAGGACAGTTTACTAATGGCGAGAGCTTCTCCGTATAGTGATGCCCTCGTTGACTTCTCAATCCGGACTTCCACGAAATCCCCTATTTCAGGATTTCTTTTCAGCCCATCATTGTGAAGACTTGCTTTATCAAACAGAGGCTTTGTGACAAACGAAACTCGGTGTCCTTTGTCTGTTTTTCCGATTAGTTCCGTCTCAGGCGCTCTCTTATTTGGTCCTTCGACTAGAACTAACTGAACTGATCCGACTTGAGAGTCGAAACACGGACCTGTGGTTTCGCGGAATGCTTCTATTAGTTCTGTTAGACGTCTCTGCTTGACTTCCTCTGGAACATCGTCTGTGTAATTCCGATGAGCGTGTGTCTTTTCTCTCATGCTGTATGCAAACATATACGCCATATCGTATCCAACTGCTCTCACCAGGCTCAAGGTTTCTTGATGCTCTTCTTCGGTTTCTCCACAGAAGCCTACCAACACATACAATTGGACTCTTTTGCATCAGACAAGGTGCATGACTAAGAAAAACCGATTACAAACAGAAACCAAAAACCATGTCAAACATAGATTTAAGCTAGGCTATTTTCATTCGGTTGCCTAGCTTGAATCTCTTTCTATTCATAAACTTGTACAATTCAGAGACAAATCATGAAAATACCGCAAGGGTAAGGCAATCCTAGTTTAAGGCATCTATATCAAGGAAAAATATGGAAACAGTTTAAAGAAATGTTTTTGAGTAAGCGTACCGGTGATAAAGTCGCTGGTTATAGCCACATCTGGTATAATACTCCTAATCTTTTTAACTAGTTCCAAGTAAGCTTCTCTGGTGTAACCTCTACGCATCTGTTCAAGTATTCTGCTATTACCAGATTGTGCAGGAAGATGAATGAGATTGCAGATATTATATCTGTCTCTCATCAAATATAGCAATTCGTCCGGGTAATCTTTAGGATGAGGCGAAGTAAACCTAAACCGCATCTCTGGAAACTCCACGGAGAGTCTGTCTAAGAGATCAGCAAACCGCAAACCCATGTTTTTAACTTTACACCTGCTCGAGAATCCTTCACTGTATTCCCACTTAGCCCCTGACTCAGGATCAGACGAATCATCGTTATAGCTGTTCACATTTTGCCCTAAAAGCGTAACTTCTTTCACACCAGATTCCCACAACTCCTTAACCTCGCGGACTATGGATTCCACGGGACGTGAACGCTCTCTGCCTCTTGTAAACGGAACAATGCAGAAGGCACACATGTTGTTGCAGCCTCTCATAACTGAAACAAAAGCGGTAATTGCATTTTCTGAGATTCGGACTGGGGATATGTCGGCGTAAGTCTCTTCTAAAGAAAGAAGAGTGTTGATTCCTTTCTGTCCATAGTCCACTTCTTCCAATAGCCTCGGGAGATCTCTATAAGCATCAGGACCGCAAACCACATCAACCATTTTATCAGAATCCAGAATCTTGTCCTTTAATCTTTCAGCCATACATCCCAAAACAACAACTTTAGGAGGTTTCAGAGACTGTGCTCTTCCTTTAGCGACATTGAATTTCCATTCGCGTTTTAGGAACCAGAAGTAGTTAAGTCTTTGCCATACTCTCTGTTCAGCATTCTCTCTGATAGCACAAGTGTTGATGAAAATGACTTCCGCGCTCTCGGGTTCAGTCACCACTTCTTTATAACCAGACTTTTTCATGATCGCAAGGACTATCTCCATGTCGTTTATGTTCATCTGACATCCATATGTTTCATGATAAATCCGACCTTTTGATGCAACATCAGAATCGAATGTGCTTCCAAGAGCAAGAAAGAATTCAAAAAGAATAGTATTAGCATAACTTGTAAATTGCACAACTTGAAAGATATAAAGTCAAAATCTCTGATTAGCCACGAAAATTAGAACATTGACGAAGACAAACTTCCACAACCTACGGATTGATGAGTAAGCAGATTGACTTAAATGGTTGCTGCTTCTTAAATTGGCACTTTCATTCCTTAAATTTCGAAATTTTGGGTCTCAAACCAATGGCCAACACCAATTAGGTCGCAAAACAAAGAGTAGTTATGCAAAATTGAGCTAAAAATCAAAACTTTAAGATCATTGAAACTCCTGAAATCACTAATAGAAGACTTACTCAGATTCGGCTTCGGGAGTGGTAAGAGAAGCATGTGCTTGAGCGTTGGAGACGAACTGTTGGAGGCTCGGACCATCAAACTTGCCAGAACCAGCAATTTGAGAAACAGAAAAGCTTCTAGAAAGGTTTAAGGCAAACCCATTCTTGCTCTTGATCGGCTTTTGTGCGAAACGATGCGTGCTGTGGCAACGAGGGAGAAGAGCAGCAGAGGAAGAACAAGTATGGATTAGTTTCGAGGAGAGGAATGTAAGAGCGAAGCAGCGTCGTGTAGAGGCTTTGAAACAGAGAGAGCACCCGTGAGGGTTGCTTAGAATGGAGGAGAGAGACGAGAGAGAAGAAGACGCCATTGGAGATGAGGAGCTCCAAAGTCTCCACCAGAAGTACAACGGGAGGCTCTCACTCAGTCAGGCTTAGGGATTTTACTTACAATCTACTCACGTTGAAACGCAGCGTTTCGTTATCCAGACGCAAGGTCAGGGGTATGATTGATATTCTCTTAGCCTTATTTTATTTTATAACTGTAACGAACATATTGGTAAGAACGACGAAGAAGAGAAGAAAGAGCCGTGGAGGAGTAGAACTGTAGAAGAATGATGATGCAGAAATTGAGAAGATCGGGAGAGTTGATAAGATATGGCTCTAAATCCCTAATTAATCTCCGACCAAACAAGGACTCACTGTCCCGTTCTGTGTCAGGTTTGATTTCATTTCCACTTTGACTTTTCTATTTAGATTGAGAGATGGAAAAATAATTGACTTTGCTTTAGAAACTAAAATTTTTTGATTTATTGTTTGATTTATGGGATTAGGCTTTGTAAATCACTACGAGACAAAAGGCAAGCATTTTGAGTCCAACGTTGGGAACTATAACACTGAGCTTCATCATGGATGTCTTGGTAGAAATTTGGGGATGCTGCAGCAGTATAAGTGTTTTGGATCATCATCAGCTTCAAAAATTCAGAGAAACCCTCTGTTTTCGTCCTTGGATTCGAAGGATGTTAGCTATTTCAAGGAGATACTAGGTGACAGAAACGTGGTTGAAGATGAAGAGAGGCTTGAGACTGCAAATACAGATTGGATGCAAAAGTACAAAGGATCTAGTAAGCTGATGCTCTTGCCTAAGAATACGGAAGAGGTGTCTCAGATACTTCAGTATTGTGATTCGAGACGTTTAGCTGTTGTTCCTCAAGGGGGTAATACTGGTCTTGTTGGTGGAAGTGTGCCTGTCTTTGACGAGGTTCAGTACTTTTTTATCGACTGATGTTGGTTGGTTATGATTTAACTGTTGGCTTGGTTAGTTTAAAGCTAGCAAAAGAACTTTTCAGGAATGTGAGAGGTATGAACAGAAGAAAAATATATTATTTTCGATCATAAATGTGACAAATTTTGTGGTATCTTTGCAGGTGATCATCAACGTTGGTTTGATGAATAAAGTCTTAGCTTTTGATGAGGTAACTGGCAATATTATATTCAGAACAACTAATGCTCCTGTATTTTTCCTCTTATTTATGGGAAGTAACTATATAAAAATTAAATTGAAACTGTGTGTGAGCTGTTCAGTTCAATGGAGATTACAATCTTCTGTTCTAGTGTCACTTGCTTCTTAGCTAGCTGTTCCAATAGTCTCATTCATGCAGAAAAAATCAAGGATTAGGCTGTTCTGACACAACTTTTCTTACTAGTTAAAGTAATGTAATTACATACTTGATGATGATGATACAATGCTCTCTGTTCAGGTCAGTGGTGTCTTGGTATGTGAAGCAGGATGTATTTTGGAAAATCTGGCAACTTTTCTTGACACGAAAGGGTAATTTTACCATGTCTTCTTACCCTATTTTACTAACAATGAACTTAAATTTAAAAGAAGGAATGTCCAATTATTACTCAACTAGCTCGTTTTTTTTGTCAGATATAGCAACATAAGCTTTTTGTTTTCTCAGTTTTATTATGCCTCTGGACTTAGGTGCAAAAGGAAGCTGTCATATTGGTGGAAACGTTTCAACTAATGCTGGTGGTTTGCGCCTTATTCGCTATGGCTCACTTCATGGAACCGTTCTGGGTAAATGATCATAGGCCTAGACGTCTAGGCATTTTCAGTCCATCTAAAATACATTTTGAGTTTCATCTTCATCATCTTTGTTTGCTAACCATCTCAGGTCTAGAAGCTGTCACCGCAAATGGCAATGTACTTGACATGCTTGGAACTTTACGCAAAGATAATACTGGGTATGACTTAAAACATTTGTTTATCGGTAGGTATTATCATTATGTTGTGCTTGTACTATTATTTCAATGTCACTTGATTACCAAAAGAGACTAAAACATCTTGAATTTTCTCTTTACTGGTTTCCACAGGAAGTGAAGGGTCACTAGGTATTGTAACTAAAGTTTCTATTTTAACACAACCAAAATTGTCTTCTGTAAATTTAGCCTTCATTGCGTGCAAAGATTATCTCAGCTGCCAGGTTTAAGACAATAGCCTCTGTAATTCCATTCTCTCTACAGAGGAGATAGCGTGTGAAGTGTGAACTATTTTTTCTCATTATGTTGTCTTTTTTTCTTCCAGAAACTTCTTGTTGAAGCAAAGAGAAATCTTGGAGAAATACTATCCGCTTACGAGTTTCTTGATAACAATTCCATGGATTTGGTAAGCTTTTAGGAACTGTTTGCATTCCAGATACTTTATCTTGTGTACAAGTCTTTGATTTTTGCTAAATTCTTTCGTTTCATTCGACAGGTACTGAACCACCTAGACGGTGTGCGTAATCCAGTTTCCTCTACAGAGAACTTTTATATTCTGATAGAGACAACAGGGAGTGATGAAACTAATGATAGGTAGAAATAATTTTCTGGTCTGTCTTGGGACTTTCACAAATTTCCGGTAACATTGAAATGAGGCTCTCTTCCAAGTATTCAGATCCCTTGAGAGAGTTTTTTCCTGGTTGAAATACTAATGCAGGGAGAAGCTTGAAGCTTTCCTGTTAAAGTCACTGGAAAAAGGTTTAGTTTCTGATGGTGTAATCGCTCAAGATATTAACCAAGCTTCCTCATTTTGGCGCATACGAGAGGTAAAACATTTATGAGTTATTTCCCCTGAGAAATCTTGATGCTACACGGCGAATCATTTAACAATTATTACCCTGCAGGGTATAACAGAGGCGTTACAGAAAGCAGGAGCTGTTTACAAGTATGACTTATCCTTACCAGTTGAAGAAATTTACAATATTGTCAACGATCTTCGAGGGAGATTAGGTGAGACATATGTCATTGCACTGTTTCCTAGTTACTTGAAACCAAAAGATTCAATGAATTCATGCCTATGCTTCAGGTGACTTAGCAAATGTTATGGGATATGGTCACCTTGGAGACGGAAATCTACATTTAAACATCTCAGCCGCAGAATATAACGATAAGGTAAAATACAAATATGGATATTAGACATTCCATGAGTTCAAATAATCAAGTCATTCACTCTTTCCTTGCAGCTTTTAGGTTTGATAGAACCTTATGTCTATGAGTGGACATCAAAGCACCGAGGAAGCATCAGTGCAGAGCATGGATTAGGTGTAATGAAAGCTAATGAAATCTTCTACAGCAAAACACCCGAAACTGTGAGTTAACAAAGGAACAAATGGAACTATGTATACAACTTTCGTGTCATTCTATTCTTACCGGAATATAAAATATGCAGGTTGCAATAATGGCTTCGATAAAAAAGTTGCTGGACCCTAAGGGAATTCTCAACCCATACAAAGTTCTTCCTCACTCTCTCTTCTCTCACTAAGGTAAAAAAGATTATTATGCTTTATGATTACGCACCGAAATTATTGAAAGCATCTATCTTTTTGATCATCTATCAATGCTCTTCCAACGTCAAAAGTGAAGAATCATCATCTTTTACTTTGGAATCATTGACATTCTTTTCCGGCGAATTGCAAGGTGGAGGTGGTGATGAGATGATTCTTCAAACAGGAATTTGGAACATAAGCAGCCAAGTTTGAGCAATATGATTGATGCAAAGGAACAAGAAAAACAAGTGCTGATTTAAAAGTCTTTTAAACTCCAAAGTGTATATGCTTCTCCTTTCTTCTTCTTGTTGTTGTTGTTGTTGTCCCCTTGTTTTAATATCTTATTCTCGAAGGATAAGAAAGAATCAAAACCTATGGATATTACGTGTATTTAAAGTCAAAATTTGCAGTGTATTTGGACCAAAACTCGAAAAGATAAGTATCTATCATAATAGCATTTTCAAGAACGTTTCACATAATATCTTTCTATTCTTGGCAATTTCGTTTATAATGGATTTTTTCTTGATTTGTTCACAAACGACTGAATTTTTATAATCCTACCATAACTTTGGGTTTTCTTCATGTGTTAACCTTTCTTTAACAGGTCTTATACTCTAAGAGAACCCTAATTCGTAAGATAAACCGGAATATTATCCAGTCAGATTGACATGTCTCCAATTTAAGAGAGAAGCTATGTATTTCATTTATAATTAGTGTACGTTCTGCCAAGTATATTACTCTGAGGTCTAAGTTGGACTATTAGATACATACGAATATAAGATCCACCATCGGCTAAAGGTAGCCCATAGTTTCCATGGAAAAAGATGTGCACAAGTTTTGATTTAAGATGATTAAGCCATTGCACACATGATACAACAACAACATCATGATTGTAATTATGACTTGTCAAAATTGATTATTGAACCAAGTTTACACTTTTGTAACTATGTATACTCACAAAGGCCAAAAGACAATGAAAGCAAATATATTCTCAATAAAAAAATCCAAGGCGTCGTCGATGAATGATGTATCCATTAACGGGAAATATATTAGGACAATGTTACGGGTCAATTTTTACCTGATTCATGCATCAATATTTTGTTTTAATTTGTTGATACATATATACATGCATCAGGTTAGTTATGAAAAAGTTGAAGCGTTAAGTTTAAATACATGCATCAATTTCATAACGCAGGGAATAATAATAGTATGATAATTTAATTTAGGGAATATAGTTTTTCTGAAAATAGATTTATGATAATATTCCTAACTGGTTTGATTATGATCGTGAGGGCGAGGGAGGAAGATTCGGTTGTCTCCAACACAAGTGGAAAGTCCCGAATTAAAGAAAGCCGACACGATAAAACGACGCCGGGTTGATGACTGGACATAGATCCAAACGCTTTAGACACTCTCCGAAGATGATAAGACACTATAAAAAGCTCATGGATATGGTGGCTAAGGAGACAAAACTCACACAATCTCTCTCCCTCTCTCTCTCTCACTCACTGTAAGAACTTCAAACACAGATGACGAGTTCTTCTGAATCAACTCGCAAGGTTGGTTACTTCCTTCTCTAAGTAATATCACATACCTCAGACTTTTGATTGTTTCCTTTGGTTTGATCATCTTTCTTTTGTTCTTATTATGTTAGGGTCTGACCAAAATCGCCACGAACCGGTTGCAGAAAGAGTTTATGGAGTGGCAAACCAATCCTCCTTCTGGTTTCAAGCACAGAGTCTCTGATAATCTCCAACGGTATAATCCCGCTTTCCTGCTGTTTTTGCTTTGAATATCGATTGTCAGTGATGTAATGTTGAATGAATTGTTGGTGTGAACAGATGGATCATCGAAGTGCATGGAGTTCCAGGAACACTTTATGCCAATGAAACTTACCAACTTCAGGTTGAGTTCCCTGAGCATTATCCTATGGAAGCTCCACAGGTTCGTCCTCAAACTCCTTTTGTTGTTACTACTTGATGATTCCTAATCATCGCACCAATCTCATAACCCGATGGTTTCACCTATAAACAGGTCATCTTTCAGCATCCAGCTCCACTTCATCCTCATATCTATAGCAATGGACACATTTGTTTGGGTAAGAACATACTAAAACCCATAAACACAATGACTCACTTGCGTTTTGCTCCTTCGTTCCCAGTCCAATGACAAGAATATGTACGTTTCATGATGCAGATGTTCTGTATGATTCTTGGTCACCAGCGATGAGGCTAAGTTCCATCTGTCTCAGCATTCTGTCAATGCTCTCCAGTTCATCCGTGAAGGTTTGTGTGTGATTACGTATTCTCATCATTCGAAGGCTTCCAGAGTATAATCTTTTTTCTTATGACGTTTCTTGTTTTCTCCTTGCAGCAAAAGCCGAAAGACAATGACCATTACTTGAAAAACTGCAAACATGGAAGATCTCCCAAAGAAACTAGGTGGCGTTTCCATGACGATAAAGTATAACAACTCCTATGTGTCCTATAATACTGTGATTAGAAACAAATTGTATGATCCTCAGGTCGATTTCTTGATCTGTTGCTATCTTTAAAACAAGAGCAGCTTCTACTTTCTACAATTTAACCATACAAAAAGCTTGAGCTGTTGAGCATAAACTTGATAGTTTGGAAATAACATAATTCATTATTAAATGAAAGAAATGGCCTGATCTTCTGTCGAGAAGAGATCATCAACAACTGTTAGTACAAACAATGAATTGAGAGAATGATTGATCCAAAGAAGAGAACTGTGCTTGCTTCTAACAAGCCTTCGTGTATATTTGATTGAAGACAATAATCTGTTTCTACCTCTAAAGAAAAGAGCTGGTGATGACTTTCCATGACATGTTACTTTTGTAATAATAAACACTTGGAAGGACTACTCATCAGAAGCTTCAGTTGTTCCTTGTCATGTTCCATTTTAATAACACCTGCATCCCAAGACTAAAGCTTCAGCATGTGAATCAAGGTGAAAAGAAATCATACAGATGCTACAATTGCGTAATAACAGTTGTTGTTTCTCGAAAAATCTGTTGATGCAATAGACTATTAAAGCTATTCTAATTGCTCTTCCTCAAGATTTCTTCAACTGAACATCATTTTTGCTATGTACATTTTTACAAAGAAACTTCAAAGGCCCTTAATGAAACTCAACATCAAGCTCTGAGCTTTTACTTCCCATAGAAAAAAGCAAGCAACTTTATGCAATTCCAGAATCAAACTAATGTTCCTTTCCAAATTCTCATACCTAATAAGGCACTACAAATTCAACACCATACTTCTTAGCACACAATCTCAAAGGAGGGTTTATTCCCACAATCCAACAAAGCAAAGCTAGATTAGATAATCCATCTGCTTCGGAGCAATCGAAAAAGTTGAAGAATTTACAATAGAGGTACCTAAGAATGGTCACTCCATAGCAACTTTAGCTCCAACAGCCTTCAACTTCTCAATGATCTTCTCTGCTTCTTCCTTACTAACTCCTTTCTTCAACAATGTTGGCGCTTTCTCGACCAAATCCTTCGCTTCCTTCAACCCCAAATCCGTAATCGTTCTCACTTCTTTAATCACCTTAATCTTCGACGCTGTTTCGTACGCTTGAAGCATCACATCGAACGCAGTCTTTGCTTCCTTCTTCTTCTCTGTCCCTGCTCCGGCGGCGGAGGATTTACCGGCTCCAGATCCCGGCAATGACATCCCTGGCATCATCGCAGCCATCACAGGCATCTCACTGACGCCTAGCTTCTGCCTAAGGACCTCATTTAGGTCCATTGTTTCCAAAAGAGTGAGATTCGACAGCTCATTCACGATTTTGGAGACGTTCTCCGACTGCGTCGCCGGAGACGAATAGCTCCGAGATTGGATCGAAATCAATTGAAAGGAGCTTGGATGTGTATTGATGGATTTCAAACCTCGTGAGAAGTGAGAGGAGATGATTCGCAGATTCTGCATCGTTTCACTCTCTCTCTCTCTCTGAATTCAGTTTGGTGTTAGCTTAGCTTCGTTGAGAATTCATGTCAGAGCATCTGAAGCTCAAATTAGAGAAGAAGCATAAACCCTAACTCGCCTGAGGTGATTTTAATGGGCCTTTATGGGTCGAAAAATTACTATTATTTTTCTAAATTCATAGATTATTAGGTTGGGTTAGGCCCAATAACTACTTCAGAAACGAATGCAAAAAAAACGACACTTTTAATTGTGACAGTTTGACCCCAAAAAGGAAAAAGAAAAAATTTGTGACTAATTGAAACTTGTGTTTAATATTTTTGATTGGTTGTTTTTGTTTAAACTTGTTCGTTTTCAAAAAGTTTGGAATATGACGATTGATATCTTTCTTAAAATATATTGCGAATGAAAAGTTTAATTGGTTTGATAAATTCAAATCTCAAACTTATCTCTTAATACAAAGCAAAACAACACAACAACATAAAAACTTGAAATGACAGAACCCAAAAAAAAAAAGACAACCCAAAAGTAAAAAAGCAAGTGTCACACAGTTCTTCCGAATATATTTTTGTATCTATTTGTTTCCTCTTATAACAGGAGCTCAAGAGTTAATCTTCCTGCAATTTTTCCTGATTTCACCACTGGAACCCGTTAGAGGAGAGATATTTCCCATCTTGATCATCGATTCTGCAAATTGCTCAAAAAACTCTCCTTGATCCTCTGCATACTTCTTTACAAGCTCTCTTGATTTCTCGTTACTGCTGAACAAAACCTGGTCTGAATTCAACAAACCCTTGTTCTCTATCAAGTTCTTGAAATAGCTGTTGTCAAATCTCGCTGCGCTGACAATGTCCAACACCGAAAGAATTTGGTCCCCGCCGGATCTTGGACACCTTTGGCGTAAGTTAGCAGCGAAAGATTGTTCCAATGTCATGTCTGGACGACCGTTTCCGGACTGGTTGTACAACCTCTGTCTGAAGCTCGTGCATCTCGAGAATCCGATGGTGTGACTACCTGTGATAACATTTAAGAAGTATGGTGGCTTGAGAAGCAAGTAAGGGATAATACGGTTACTTTTAGTTCTGTTCTATGTGTGTATAATGGCGAAAGCTTACCGGAGAGAGCAACAAGGTCAGTAACGTCGAGTCCTTGACGGTTAAACTTCGATAGAATGGTACTGAAAGTGTTGTTTGGTGCAGGGATGTTGTTGTTAGAACCACTCAAGCTTGCACTTCGCGAATCTCTTCTTCCCAATGGAACCACCCAGCTTGGTCCACCAGTCTACACCAAAAAACCAAACCGAGTTAGCTGATGTTTCATATTTAGTTCGAGACCATAGAGACTATATTGGAAGAGGCTTACAAGAACAGAGGAGTCTCTAGCGGCTAAGGTAAGAACATCAGCGCAAGAAACAATTCCAGGGCATTGTCTCTCCAGTTCAGCTTTGATTTGGTCAACTACGTCGAAACCACGAGCTGATTTGCTGTTAGGGTTTGAGTTTTTCTCACTCACTATCCTCCCACCGCTGTCTAAAAGCAAAGAGCCATCACAACCCTGGATTTCAAAGATACCTTGTTCAAAAAGTTAAACAAACAAAAACGGTGAAACGTAGAAGAAGTTAACCAAACCTGAACGAAACAGTCGTGGAAATGAAGTCTCAGCAAGGAAGCAGCCATACGGGTCTCTCTAGCAACAGCTTTAGCCACAACTGATCTCACGATCTCACTGGCTTGTGGACATGAATGGGAGTAATAACCCGGGAAGAGTTTTCCTCCATAGCTCTTGTCGCAGAGGCAGAGAGGGAAAAAGCAAAGGAGAGAAAGAAGGAGAAAACTTGCGAGTCTTGCCATTACTTTCCAAGTTTCAGTAAGAAGATGAGTAAGTTAGAAGACTTTGTGGTGATGAGTGATATGAAGTAAGATGAGAAGAAGAAGGTATTTATAGGAAAGCGGCTCTGAAGATGAAGGAGCAAGAGGAAATGGATGGAGTTGGTATTAGACTATTAGCTGAAGATTGTAAACAATGTAAAAGATTAATTTGAGAAAAGAAGATTAAAAGTGACTAAAGCTTGTGTTTGGTACCAAACATTGCATGCTAAGTTTGACGAATTAACCTCTTTTTTTTTGTTTAGTTAATTAAAATTGATATAATTTAAATTAACTTGACTTTGGAAACTTGGAGTTGGAGGGGCAAAAGCAAAGCAAGCTTTTAAGATTTTAATATATAGCGACTTTTTATCTTCATCCATATTTTAACGACTCGTATAACAATAATTTGAACTTTGAATAAAATATTGGAATTTTCTTGCTTCACCATATCTTTTGTTTGTTTATTGAGACCTTTTCATTAAACGCACATTTAAGAAAGTACAAAATAAACAGATTTGTAATAATTAAGAAGGCTAATTACAAAGATAATTTAAGCTTGTCATTGTGTCGATTTAGTAGACAATTTAAAGTACTAATCACTAACTTAAAAGCCGTAAAAATATGCCTTAAACATTTGATGTAATAATATTCTGATTTCTGTAAAGTAAGATGGAGAAAAGTTACTGTTACATGATAATAACTCAAGATCAGAATCGTAAACCCACTTGGTTTAATCAAGAAATATCGAGATTTTATTTCTCGAAGGTAGAATTAAGAGACTAATCTTTACTGATAATGTATATATCTTTTTGTAGAAGTAAGATAAAAAAGCGAGATAACCAAGTATGAACAGAATAATCCGAGTATATTTTTAAGAAAGTAAATAATATAAAGCCTAGACCTAACTAAATCTTAAAGAGGAATGCAAAACAAAAGAAAGAAATATTTACTTTTTGCAAGGGACTTGGTTAATAGAACATGTTTGCGTAGACAAAGTCTTTGTGTAGTGAGAAAGATAAGAGAGTAGGAAGAGATTCTAACTACTCCTTTGACAAAAAAAAATTATCTTATAAAGTTTCAATCTTTGTTGACTTTACAAACACACTCTTGTTCTTGTAACCAAAGCAAAGAAAGAACACCTTTTCTTTTGTTTGTCTTTTTCGATTGTAACACATGAATCTACACTTAAAAACAACCTCAAGGTTAAAGCCTTTAACTTTTTTTGATTCTTGTAATTTTTTCCCCTCTTTCTAGAACCTAAACATAAATAGCAAAACCCGCAAATTTCATATCACCAGCTTGCCATACCATTGGCTTGAAAAAGTCCCCCTTGTGAGGCAATTCACAGTTTTAGATCGCACCATATGTTCTTTCACTTGGTCTCTGTGTTGTAACTTGAGTAGGGGATGCAGAAGAGCGGTCCCATGAGACTTCATTGGCAAAAGCATTGTTGATATCTTCAGTTCTTGAGTAGCTTTGTCCACTTCCACTCACCTATTTATGAAGGCCAAAATCAATTATCTTACACAGAAACTGCATCTTTAGCGAGATTCATAAATTACCAAAGACCAACAGTGATTTTCTCTTTGATTTTGCATAAATGGAATCCTTTGAGTTTTCTCGTAATACTTACAGTTTCTAGTAATCCCGATAGAAGTGACATCCCTGGCAATGCATCAATTCCACGCTGCATCCATATGAACATATCAGTGATTGTGTATATAGCGTGAGAGAAGAATTAGAGAATCAAGAATGGATTGAAGATTACCACACGTTCTACTCTTGTTTTGTAAATAAAGCCTCCACAGCAGAAAAGCATAGATGCAACTAGGAATCTGATCAGAAGAACCAGACCAGAACACAAGAATTAAGGTAATTAATTCTCCAGTTATATGACCGGCATATAAAATCACAAAACATTATGTGCAAGACAAATATGGTTATGTTGTAAAATGTTAGTAAGATTCTGAGCGTGAGGTATACTTACACGCAGGAAAAAACTCCAAATATAGCCCATCCCTTCGCTGATCCTCCTTCATTACCTTGGTTGTATTCTGAAATGATTTAGGAACAAAAATCATATGTGTCAGAGAGAGAGAGAGAGTTGGAGAGTGAGCAAACAATGGAAATATTCAGCTCAAGGGGAGTGCATAGTGGATATCAAGCCGAGTGTATAATAAGCTCACCGCAGAGTTTTGTGAGGAAAAACTGAACAGGATCATAACCATCCACCGGGATGGTGACATTGACTTCATATGGAGTTCGCCGAGATTTTTCACCTTTGAAATTTTGGGGAGAAAAAACACAAGGTTACAGAATTCGTAGCAAAGATCAATGGCACAATGCAAAAAGCAAGGTAACAAGACTCATTACAATTCCAGTCCAGTACTAAAGTTGAAGGTGATAAGGTTGTTGGATGATTCCCAGTCAAGGAAGAACCAGCTATCTTAACATCAAGACCATTTTCTGGAAAAACCTTGATGATAGGCTTCCCTACCAATGTTGAAAGAGAAGCAATTCCAGTCATATAGAGAGTAAGATGAGTCTGCTCGGTCTTGAAACTACAAATCAGAAACACTTCAGGATGTAAATACACAGCAACTAATACATGGATAAACAAAATTCTTGATTTCATACCTAAACTCACGACGGGGCTTATCAAATCCAAACTGTGTCATCCCATTATAAATCTGCAGGTCAAAGATCCAAAACCGAATCAAATTTTAAGTTTATGTTCAGTATGGTAAAAGGTGTAAGCAGAAAATTGGGGTTGCTTGTTCCTTACAACTTCCCATGAGCGAGGATGCAAACCGACTGTGAATCCTTTAAACACCCGCGGACCAGGTTTCTCACATGGAATAGCCAACTCGACAGTAACTCTGGATCAGTGGGAAAGAACAGGAATTTATTGTAAGAAAAATGGATTATACCAAGATTCGTGGATAATAAGAGAAACATAAAGTAGCAGACAGACCTGCAAGTTGAATCTTGGGTGACACTACATATGCATCCAAGTCCACCTGAAATAGAGAAAAGGAATAAATGAGAACTAGATAGTACATTAACAAATCGAGAAGCATTTCAAAGTAACATCTGTAATGGAACAAAAACAGAAGCAGACACACCTTTACAACGTTCAGCACCACAGTTCCCACAAACAATATTGACCTGAACAAAACATAGAAAAAAAATACTCAAAAGAATAGAAGCACTAACAACCTTCCAAAATAAGACAATTGTGTACATATCTAACCTGTGCTGTACGTCCAAGTTTGTCATAACTCTGTTCACAATTTGAGAGGTCTCCATGGTAAAACCCCTATATGTATGTCATTGATCACGAACAAAACATTCACAAGTGAATTCATGTCTCGAAGAACCAAAAGTAACTATGATGTCATATCCCAAAAAAGCAACTATGATGTCATATCCCAAAAAAGCAGAGTAAAGAAGAGAAAGCTCTTACTTGAACGAAATCAAAATTTCCAGAACTAGAAACAAAGTAGCTTAACGGGTCAAATCGTCCGAAATCAACATATCCCTGCACACACACACAAAAAAGTTCAATTTGTGGAATCTAGAGATGAACAAAGCTTTTTGATGACATAGAACTTTACCGCCTGGCCTCTTGTTTCCACATCCTTGCAAAACCTAACCACAAGATCAAATTCCTACACCAATATAAAGACGAGACGTAATCAAAAACCCAAAGTCCTTAAAAACTAACTCTCAACGTTATAAAATGAGAAGATATATAGCAACCTTGCCATCATATTCAAATGGATGGCCGATCCAGCTGCTCTGATAAAAAATCCAAGTTAAAGGAAGCAGCTTCACAAGACACTAAATTAAAACCAATGCAACAACAAAAAAAAAAGCCTCCTTTACTCTTGTTTTACACAAGAATTGATGATCCTAAGCTTGCTTCTTCTTAACACAAGAATAGAAAGAGGATACAAAATCGACAAGACGACTTGAATTGTCAAGAGCGTAGCAATTAGAATCAGGGACGGGTACAGATTGAGCACCAATTACAAAAGCTGCAGCATTTGCCAAAAGATTAAAATTTCTCAAAAGCTCAAAAAAAATCGAAAAGAGAGAAAAATCACGAAATGGGCAAAAATTATGAGACCAGGTGATCTTACCGGAGATGAAGAGAAATAGAATGAAACTGTGCTCTCGTGATGATGAGCACTTCCTCAGTATCAGCATAGTTAATCCCTGCAACTGGGTCGTCGTCGGAGTCGAGACGAATTAAATCCCAAGGTCTCTCTCTCTCATACGAAGGGAGTTGAATCTAATTAAACCGATTCGGTATAAATCACATAACCGACCCAAAATTCTGATGAGGTTCTTATATGATCTGATAACCGAAAGTCTACTTTGATGCTAACGTGTCATCAAAGAGGGTATCTATACTTAATTCGGCCCATCAATGATAACACTCTACGCTAGACTCAAGTGTGTGATATGCTATGGGCTCGATGAGGTGATTATAATTGGGCTTTTATGGCCTAGGATAAATGAATGGCGAAAGGGTTCTTTATAAATGGCTTTTAATTGGGCTTTTATGGCCTAGAATAATTGGGCTGGAATGATGGTGGATGATGTTATGATGATGATCTTCAACTACGTCTTATAATTAACTTTTGTGTGCTTGCCTCTTTTATGTTTCAGTAACAGCTACTCCAAGACTCTTCTTCTTTGGCTATATTATTCCAGTCCCAAGGCAGGTTTACTCGGTGCCAAGTTTCCCGTCTAGTCTATCTTTAGATTCTTAATGGTCGTAGAAACACTTTGGTCGTTTGATATCCATAACATTCCACACAAAGAAAAACACATGGAAGACGAATACAGAAACTCAGTAACTCACGACAAACTAAGAATTATAAACGAGATGGTTTTACTTTGCTCTATTTTTCATGAAATCATAATTTTTAGCTTGGGGAAGATAATAAAGCATCTCTTCCCACATCATCTCTCTGATCATGCTTTCTTCCATATTCTCATCAATATCCAAGCTCACCGGAACATTTTCCCTTGGATTGCATTCAGGTTCCAACAGCCCCGCCATGTAAGGATGTGAAAGCGCATCGCTGACCGAGATCCTCTTGGTTGGATCAAACACTAGCATCCTCTGTAACAAATCTACAGCTAGAGGATTTGCGTGCGGGTAAATCCTAGACAAGTGAGTACCCTTTGAGAAAGGAAGAGACTTTACAAATCTCCTAGCTTTCTTGTTATCTATGAACTGGAGATCCCAGTCTTGTTGGCTACCAACAACATTTATGATGAGCTTTAGCTGGTTGAGGCACTCCGTTCCCGGGAATATCGGTTTTCTTCCAAGGATCTCTGCGAATATGCATCCCACCGACCAAACATCAATGGAGGTTCCGTAGTTGTCACAGCAAAGAAGAAGCTCTGGTGCTCGGTACCAACGTGTGACCACATACTCTGTCATCAATGCTCGGCTTGTTCTCGCAAGCCCAAAATCACAAATCTTTAGGTCACAATTTGAATTCACTAGGAGATTCCCAGGCTTCAAATCCCGGTGAAGGATGTTAGCTGAGTGAAGATACTTCAACCCTTTTAGCAACTACAGTCACAAAACAACACAACAATCTCAGTCAACAAACCAAAGCTTAACAGAAAGAGAAAAAACAGAGAAATGTAACCAACCAAAGTACCTGAAACAAGAAGTACTTGCAGTGGTCATCGGAAAGAGACTGAGAGGATTTGATGATCTGATTCAAATCAGAATCCATAAGCTCATAGACCAAGTAAACATCTTTGAAGCTATACCTATGAGGAGGCAACATAACATCCTTAAGAGATATAACGTTTTCGTGTCTCACATGCCTTAGAAGCTTGAGCTCTCTCAATGTTCTCAAGGCATCAATGCGATTCTCAAAGACATTGTGGATCTTTTTAATGGCAACTCTCTCATTGGTCTCTATGTTGATCGAAGAACAAACCACACCATAAGCTCCTCTTCCAATTGGTTTGATCGGAACATACTTAGTGTCGATTTCGAATAATGTTTGCCACATCGTGTAGTAATGTTTCCCTTCTTGTCTAATCCCATTTGGAGGATCAACTAGCATCGCCATTCTTCTTCTTCTTTGCTAAAATCACCTAACAAAAATAGAGTAGAGATATCGAAAAGGTTATCTAGAAATCATCGTTTTTGTTTTTTGGGGTCTAATCCATGGAATTGAACCGGGTTTATAGAAAAATTTTGACTTTGTTTTTTGGGAGGAAACAACAGAATCGAAGCTTGCTTCCCGACAATAAGTGGAGCTTTTTGCTCGCTTACGTTATTCCTCTTGGAAAAGTAAAAAAATTCAAACCAGAAAAATCTTGGCTTTACTTAGCTATCAATCTTACTACCAAGAAAGTAATAAAAGAGAACTTTTGTCAAGAGTCATTATCATCAGAACACTTGAAGAATTAAGTAAACTAGCAAAACAAAAATAAAAAATCAAAAGAATATCGTCAATTAGCCATACCTATCAGCAATGATGGATCAGAGGAGGACAAGGGTTCTTCGTCATTCGTTATCCACAGATTATAATGGATCAGATAAATTCAAGGCAAAGATTTGGATAGAGAGAGAGAGAGAGATCGTGAGCTGCCCCCATACCAGAAGCTTTACAAGAGTGAGAAGAAGACTAGTCTTTACGTTAATCTTTTCTAATTGCTCTAGTAATTCGATTTTGTGATTATCAAATTTTATTTTAGACTTAACATTTTTTTGTATGCACTCCTATTTTTGGAAAATTATATAAAAATAAATGATGGATCACCAGCCAATTGCAGATGGTCATATGTAATTATTTTGAAATGTGGAGATATAAAGTTGCATGCTGTCTCTTAATTATCAAAATTCCATTATCTCTTTCATTAATTCATTAATATACTTTAAAGTAATTAGTTTTTCTCCCCAACAGGTAATTATTGTAGATCTAATATAGTATTAGCCATAATTGGAAGAAAGAAAAGAAAAAGATAAACATATAAAAAAAACGCGTGGATGCATGTAACGTGCCACGTGGATTTCGTCGAGTAGTGGCAAGCTCTTGATGGGACCCCACTCTGGTAAGAAGTTTCCGCGCTCAATCATCATCATAAAGAAAACCAGTGACGTCATCACACCAGTTCATGTATTTTGATGATTTTATCGCATTGGTACATTTGATGATTTGATCAAAAAAATTACATTTTTCAATTGCTATGCTACTTACTAATTTCATTTAATATGACAAGTTATAGTTACGTGTAGTGACTAAACTAGTGGCAAGCACAAACTGTACAATTGCAATTTTGATGTACATGTTAATTACTAAATTCATAAGAGAAAGTATAATATACACAGAGAGAAAGAACAAAAATGTCCTTCTTTTCAACTTTCTTTAATAATTAGAAAAAAGAAAAAAAAAACACGAATTGATTTTACAATAAGCTTGGCGTTGATGATATGATCGCATTGGTCGAGAGACATTTGGATACAATACACACACACAAAGACATTGTCAATTCACCATTGGAGCCTCTAATTCTTCAAGAGACTTTCACCTTCCCATGGTTCCTCACTCACCAGTAGTTGAACTGTCCGGACAAGAAGCAGAACACAGTCAGAGAACATAAACAACACTTTGATTTGATGGCTTGTGTCTCAAGTTTCACAATTCTAATGAAACAAAGAAAAGGACTTACAAGCTTCTTCTTCTTCTTTTTCTTCTCAATGTATGCCACGAGCTCCTCTTGACGACCAAGAGAATCATCCAAAGCCTGCATCATAAAGAAAATTAGCATTATTGGAGGAAGAATTATTGAGTACACCCATGCTAACGATTCAGAAAACATGTACCTTCTTGGTTGCAGCAAGCTCTTGCTCCAAGACATTGGACCGGCTAATGGCAGCGTTAAGCATCTCTTCCTTATCCGGGGGCATGACTGTTGGCTGCGCGCTTAAGACGGTCACTTTCTGTTCCAGCTCAGCCATTCGTTTCATGATGGCCATGAAATCTTCCCCTGAGATTGCAGGCACAGTCATTTTCTCTGACTGCATCGCACTCTTGTTCATTGACGCATCATTGCAGTACATGGGGCTTGAGTACAAGGTTGACTCAGTTAGTTTCCTTGGGACGTTTTTAGTCACTCGAATCATGGTGACAACACCCATCACAAGAGCCATGACCCCGGTGAAGATAGGAGACCTCCCTCCTTCGGTTGTTGCGTTGCTACACGCCTCTTTAATAGCATAAACTTCTTCTGCTTACAATAAAACAAGTAGCCCTGAGCTCATATGTCTTAAATTTTATATAAAACAACCAAATTATGGATGCGCAAGAATCATCATCATACTCTTCGAGAGGGAAAATTTTTGAGCTTCTGGCTTGTTCCAGGCTGGGTGACCGGCAGGGACCTGAGTAGAAAGAAAAACATAATATCAAAAAAAGTGTTGGTTCTTGCTGATCTACACTTGTTATTATAATATAGAGGTTTGGCCAATCTTACAATTTCGGCCCCTGTTGAAGACTTTTCCTCTTCAGGAGCCGGCTCTGTTGTAGAGTCATCTCCCTGAAAGATTATAGAATATGTTTCTTTAGCATTGGTAGGAGTGATAAAGATTCAATGAAAGTAAACTATTCAAAGCATATATAGGTAAGCTCAAAGAAGCAAGACCTCAGGGATGGTGTTCTCTGCAATGTTTTCAGCTTGGGATCTCTTGGAACATTTGTGATCACCATTGTGTACTTTCTGTTAGAAAAAAAATGCAAGATCAGGTGTTATTAATGTTGCTGTGTTGTCGTAAGAATAGTAGAAAAGCCATTAACCTTCATGATCTCTGGGTTTTTCCATGGGCCTTTGTCAGAGCGCATGCAGCCTCCTTCGTCAGCACAGGTACAGGAACCTCCAAGAAATTCAGGAAGTTCACTGGTACGAATTGATATCAGAACTTCAGTCATCAGTTTCATCTTATACCAATAGAATAAACTAGTTTGTATGCTAATTAATCTTCTTGTGCAGCTCTCACCTTTCATCAATGATCTCAAGCAACTTGCTTTGGTACTTGTTGCCAAGAACCTGCAGGTATTCAAATAAGCTACTTATTTAAACTTATATCATTCAGAATGTAAAACAAGCACATTCAATAGTAAAGGGTTTGAATACTGACATGGATCTTTGCTGTAGTCTTTGGGTCAAGGAAGGACTTAACCGTGTTCCACAACATTCTGAATCCTGAGCCAGCATTGATGATAAACATCCTGTTCAAGGTCTGATCCAAAGACGTTAAGAAATTTAAACTAACTGAACCAGAGGTAAAAATAGGTTGACCAATGAAGATAATTGAACATAGAAGTATGAATCATGCACACCTCAGGATAGTTGTCACCATCAACCTTTTGAAGACGCGTGATCAAGTCTCTGGCAGCCTTGTTGAAGTTTTTGAGCCCCTGTTATAACAAGAAGAAGACCATGGGAGATTGTAATTAGTAAATACAAAATACATGGCTATGAGTAGTATAGGTTTTTGTAGATTTTGTGAACTTTTCACATACCACTCCTTGGACATCAAGAATAGTTGTGCTTTGATCAATGTGCTTCTTTGCTGCGATGGTGCACGCTGGTAACTTAACATTAAAGGTCCTCTCAAACTCCCTAACATGGTAGTTGACATACCTATCCATGGTTGTTACTTGCATCAACTTGGTAGAGTCTACTAGACCTAGCCTCTCAATGTACACAGGTCGCCCTTCTTTGTCAACTCCGTGGTGTCCTTGAGGGTAGTATTTCAACACTTCATCAATTTCCTTGAAATCAAACTCCTAAAACATACAAAGAATCAAATGTTAGTTCAGGAAACCAATCTTCAAAACGTTCCTTGAATTATAATAAGGGTATATATACCTCCATGACAGTGTCAGCACCAAACTCCTTTCTCCATCTAAGCATTTCAGTCCACATCTGTTTGGTTTTCTCGAGATCAAATTTTCTTGCCTTCAAAAATCTAAGCATCATATGGTAGTCATCGTGTTTCTCCGGGAGTAACTCATCAAGTATAAGCGATTGGCGAAAGGCATCAACCGCTTTCAACTCCTCGGCGTCATGCACATCTTCGATGATATCCACAGACATCACTTTGCTACTTCTCCTTCTCTTGGTCATTGAATACCTCAGATTCTTAGAAGAGCTCCTCTTCTTAAAAGAACCCATCCTTGGTTTCAACTCGGCATCTAAAACAACCCCAAACACAAAACAACATTAGAAGATAAAACAAAAGACAATATCAAGAACTAAGAAAGGCTTCTTCTTTTCTTGTTTACTTTGGTTCAAAGACATGATTCTGCCAGATAGTTGGAATAGGCAGATAAGGGCAGGATGGACGAGCACTCTAACAAGAGTGTCTTATTAATTTAACCAATGCCCTTTGCCAAATTCCTGCAAGAAACCACATCCTTTATTACAAATCAAATTCGAACAACGATCGATGAACATGGAGGAAGGAAACAGAACAAAACAGAGAGAGAAAAAACAAAAAAATTACCTCTGCAAAGAGAAGATGAGATTATGGAGAAAGATAAAAAGGAGAATGAGTTTGGTCCGAAAATATCTCAAAATCGTTCCTTTGGATTCTCGGCTCCATTAACGTCGAGGTTAAGCTACACCTCATATTCTCCCTCATGTGTTTCTCTTTCCCCAACCATTGATTCTTCTTCTTTTTTAGGTCACAGTTTTTTTTTCCGTTTTGTTATGAAGTTCTAAATATACAAAATTTAGAAACAGATGAAAAGAGAGATACGACAACGAGCCAAAGCGTTGTTTGTTGTTGTTATTATATATCCTGTGCACTTTGTGTCTCGCTTTCTTCGTTCAGACTTCAGATTATACGCACACCAGTGTTATATTGACACGTGTCAATTGAGATTTGAAAGAGGTTATTACTATGCAAACAAGCTTCTTGTGCGACAAGTCATCAAAGGTTTCTTTTTTTTTGTTTTCCACAAAATTGAAATTTAAGAATTTCTGCAACAACAACACTAAGTCTACTTGATCATCAAGAGAATCAGACGGCGGGGAAAAAGAATCAAACGAAAACATTTGGAAATTTTTCATAAACGTAAAGCGAACAAGAAGCCATTGTCTTCGAGAATTCTCCTTCGTCAATGTCAGCTTCAGATCAGCCACAAGCCTAGTACTGAAAGTACCATAACCGGTTTAGGAATCGTTTCTATGAATATCTGCAAGCTGTTGAGTCTGCGAATTCTGTGTTGTCTATAATCTCAAACACATGTGTTGACAAGAGTTCCCTCCCCTTGGTGTTGTTTTTGAAGAAGAAGAGAGTGCTCTCTGGATGAGGTTTGGTGTTTCAGGACTTGAGTAGAAGCTCTGAAGCAAGTCTCTTCAGAGACTCGGATGCTATAAGAAGATCAGATTCCGAATGTCCTGATGAAACGTATAGTTTGATTCCCACAGGTAACCGGCATTTATCAAGAAACGACCTTTTAGAACTCACAACCAACAACGAGTCTTCCTTCAGAGCCTGCATGCATCAAGTCATGTCAAGAAACGGGGACAAGGTCTAAGATTTGGTTTTGCAAAGAAACAATGAACTTACACGGTCAGCCATTTCCTCAAGTAGAAGCAAATCCTCTTTAGCTGAACCGCTAGATTTCTCTAATTTCAAGAAAACAATAGGTGATTCTGGGTTGCTTGTTAAGGACATACCCTTGATATCTGACAATCCTGCGTTGTTCCAAGCGTTTCGTTTTCAATCAGAGAAAGATAACAAACTAACAAACTCTAATTGTTGCTGAATAAGATTGAAGATCAAACCTTTCCATAACAAGGCAATATTTTGCTTCAGCTTAACTAACATATCAGGGTTTTGATCAATGACATCAATCGCGGTGATAGCAGCACTTGCAAGGTATGGTGGCAAAGAAGCAGAAAACACATAACCTGAACTGCTGAGTCTCTGTGTATTTGAGAGTCCCACAGAGAATCAGATCCTGCTATCAGTTTTCGATTTGTTTGTAATGTAATTAGTTAATCAGCATGATCGAGGTTTTACCTGGTAATCGATGATGCGGGCATTCCCAGTGCAAAATCCACCTTCTGTGGCTAATGCATGGCCCATTGCAGCAGTCACAACATCTATCTTCTCAATCTGTTTCAGGATAAACAGCCTTAATTTCTGCATCAGGTTTAGCAAAAGAGAACATACTAAAATGTGTCATTAATACGTACAGGGACACCATGATGCTCTGCAAGACCTCTCCCAGAACGGCCAAGTACGCCAAAAGAGTTGCTTTCATCCAATATAACACGAAACCGATACTTCTCTTTTAGTTTTACGATCTCATCCAGAGGTGCAATTTGACCAGAATTCTGCAGATGTTAACATACTCAAAGGAAAATGGGTAAGGGTAAGTATTCACAGTTCAGGGAGAATTTTGAAAATGTGGAAGCAGGAGAAGATAGAAAACAGGGAGGTGTTTACAATACCTGATATACACCTTCAGCTACAATATAACGCCTCAAGTTCTTTGAGCGCTTGTACTTTGTCATGATTTTCTCGAGGGTACTTCTAAGGGATTCCATGTCATTGTGCTTGAAGTACACAATTGTACTTCTAGAAAGCTGGAGTCCATTTTGTATCCCCCAGTGAACACCCTCATCGCTGAGAAAATTATAAAGCCAATAATGAGTTTAATCTCGAGGTAAAAGAGTTTCAAATAAGACCCCTATCGACAAGAACTTCAATGCAATCCTGATACTAATGTAATCTAGTAAGTAGAAAGACGTTTGTGTACTTACGCAACAATGATATCGCCTTTCTTACAGAAACAAGGAATTGTGCTGAACATCGTGGAAAGTCCATAAGAATAGAGGATGGAATCCGGAGTACCCAAAAATTTTGATATTCTGGTTTCGCAATCAAGGTGGACATCTAGTCAAGAGAAGTAATCAAATAGTAAGAATCCTTCTGAAGCTAGCTAATGGAGGAACCAAAGTAGCCATCACAAATTACAGTTTCATGCTTTTCTTACCAATTGTACCATAGAACCCACGAGGACCACAAGAACCGACACCATATTTTTCCAATGCAGAAGTACATGATTCCTGGCATAGACTAATCTTAAACATAACTGTTCAAACAGAAGAGACTGTATTGAAAACAAAGGAGCTTCACATTACCAGCAACTTCTCGTGTCCAATGAGTCCCAGATAATTAGCTGAGGCAAAATTCACCACGTCTTTACCATTAACTGTTGTATGCGGTCCAGCAGCACTGTATGGACCCAACAGAATCTTTAAGCATAAATGGAAAAATGACTACAAAAACGGAATAAAGAAAAGTCTTCTAAGACACCTTTCAAGAACTGGAGGCTCATGCTTCATGTCTTCAGTAATTGGCGGTATAAGAGGGTCAGGAATCCATTCATCACATAACTCATCTATTTCCTGAGTAATATAAACACCCGGAAAACCAATATCATAAGATAAACAAAGATGTTTAAATCCTAAGATCTATGAAACCAATATCATATTCGGATATGAGAAAGAACCTGTTCTGTTAATGGTCGCTTAGGGGGTTTGAAGCTCTTCTGAGTGAGGAGAATGAAAATGACAACACCCAACAAGGCTTCCAAAAATAAATGCCCTGGAGATAAAGAAAGTTGAAATCCTTTTAGTAAAACTCAAACACCCCAAAAAACTTGATAGACAAAAAGTTCAGCGTAAAGGTTCTTCAAATCTATACCTTGGATTGGGACACCGAACAAGACAACTCTAGCTGAAGGATCATCCAGAATCTTTGTAACCCAAAGTAAACCGGCATTAAACATTTCCACGAGCTTCGAAGCCATTGCTAAATAAAGCTCTATACTTTTTTCCTTCTATAATATTGATTTGCTCGACGGATCGAGCAAAAGGGTAGCTACCTCAACTTTAGGCAATCCTACAGAACCAATGGTCACAATTCAGAGAATTTAAAATGAAAAAGGAAAATTTGAATCCAATTTTGACATAAAACAAACAAAGCCGTATCAGCAAAGATCTGTAAGCTGATCACTGAGCAATATGAAATCGAAAATCTCGGGAAAAAAACAGATTAAGAAACAACATACAATGATGATGACAAGATTAGATCCAACACACAAAACGAAGAATGTTACCTGATCCCAATTGGAAAGGAGCCACAAGGTATCGTGCCCACAAGAGTGTCAACAAAACACAACACGAGGAGTGTTTTTCAAAATTGGGGATGAAAAAAAGATTTGACTTTCAACGTTTTCTCGAGATTTTTGATAACGCACAGGTTGAACAAAAACAAAAACAAAAAAACCAATTACAGAAATTTATTTTTATTAAGAAAAAAAAAAACCAAAAAAAAAAAGGAAAAGAGGAGGAAGACGAGCGGATCTCTCTATGTTCGTAATATAACACGTCAGCAGGATCTCGGGCCCAGATCTGTTTTGATACGACAACGTTTACTGCTAATGGGCTTCGTTTGAGGCCCTATGATGTTGTATTAATCCCTCAAACGACACGCGTACGTGCCTCTCGAACATAAAACTTATTTCATACCAAAACTAGTAGTAGTAAGTAGTAATCTCTCTGTCTCTTTCTCTCCCCTAAGAAAGCAAACACTTCACTATCAATCAACAAACAGCATTCATCACCACCACTAACGTTTAAAGGCAACGCAGAGGCAGAAAGAAATTAAGACTACCAAAAGCCTTAACGTAAGGAACACAAAAGAGAGAGTGTGAAAGTAGTATACTAAAGCCTAAAGGTACGTAAGAGAGAAAGAAACTGTAATGGTGGTCACACCATAACATCATCACCAATTCTCATTTAGCTGTTTCTAACCCTTCAAAGTTTCCACTACATTAAGTATTCCTATTCTGATCAAACCATATTTCATATACTACAATTCATCAGCATTAGTGAAACCATATGATGATGTGAATACTGAATACCCCAATAGATGAGTTCAAAACTCAAAAGTGAAAGTAGAACTTGAGAAAGAAAGACTACTAAATCTGACCCCCCAAAAAAAGACTACTATAAAGGCTTAAAGGTAAGGAAGAAAAAAAGAGAGAAATGATGGTCAGACATACACACCAATCATCATACACCCACCCATTCTTGTTTTAACTTTTATTACCATCAAAAGTCAATCAATCTTCTTCCTCCTTAATCATATTCTGTCCCAAAAAAATATACTATTCCTTTATAATGCTTTCTGACATTTACACAGTTCTGTCCATACATATTTCAGCAAATTAGAGAAACCATGTGATGGATGATGTATATAATTAGATTCTACCGAGAATCGAGACGTCTCTCTAAGGAAACATTGAGTTTATGTTAAATGATAAAAATATTGACAATAGAGTCCACCCCCACTGATAGCAACATAGAGTCTAAACACTGATAGCAAGAACCGAGTAAAGAAAGTACAAACAATATTACATGAAGCCATCATTATGTAGTTTGACTCATTTGTATCTAACTTTTTTTAGTTCTTCGTTGATATCATCCTTTTCTACCTTTTTTTCATTCCTATTTTTTGGTCACTTAATTGGACTATACCTACCATTTCCTCCTTCTGAACTAATTGCACCCACCCAAAGAAAAAAAATCTCATTTATTTATAATTTTTTTTAAACCATTCAATGCTGAAAAAATCTCAAATGGTGATCTCGAGTAAGAAAATGGAGTTTATGATAGACACAAAAAAACAGCCAAATAAATAATAATGAATGATTGATGTGACAGGCCAATGATTCTCCTTTTTTATAAAGAACAAACCCTAACCCATGATAACCCAAGAACTTACTTGAGATCTCAACCTTTATCTTTTTGTTTTTGGTATTGTCATAATGGATAAGAAGGATCTGGAGAGAGAATTTCACATGACAGGAGGAGATGGCAAAACAAGTTATGCCAAGAACTCTTCATTGCAGGTTCTTGAGATTTTTCACATGTTAGTTGCATAATTTTTTACTCTCTGATTACAGTTTCTAACTTGTTTTCATCTTTTGCAGAAGAAAGCATCTGACATGGCAAAGCACATAACGCTAGAGACACTGCAACAACTCTACAAAGAGACAAGAGCCAAGAGTTTAGGAATAGCTGATCTGGGATGTTCTTCAGGACCAAACACTCTCTCCACCATTAAGGAAATGATCGCAGCTGTCCAAGTTTCTCACCACCGCGAGATCCCAAACCAGCCCTCGCCGGAATTGAGCTTCTTCCTTAACGATCTCCCCGGAAATGACTTCAACTCTATATTCAAGTCTTTGCCTGACTTTCATGTAGAGCTCAAGAGAGATGTCAGCAGTGGAGATTTCCCTTCAGTTTTCATTGCAGCCTACCCTGGTTCATTCTATGGAAGGCTCTTCCCTGAAAATACCATCCACTTTATCTATTCCTCTTACAGCTTACACTGGCTTTCCAAGGTGAATATATCTATATATATAGACCTTTAGGTGAATCTATATACATACTGAGTTGTTTCTTTTGTCCTTGCAGGTTCCTCCATCTTTATATGACGAGCAAGGCAAGTCCATAAACAAAGGTTGTGTTAGTATCTGCTCGATGAGCTCTGAAGCTGTTACCAAAGCTTACTACAGTCAGTTCAAGGAAGATTTCTCTATTTTCCTCCGGTGTAGATCAAAAGAGTTGGTTGCTGCAGGAAGAATGGTGCTCATAATACTCGGAAGAGAAGGTCCCAGTCATGCAGATAGAGGGAACTCTTTCTTTTGGGAACTTCTCTCAAGAACCATTATGGATCTTGTTGTACAGGTATAGAGAAACAACTGTTAATTTTACAAATGATGTGGATCTTGATTAGATAGTTCATGATGTTTCAATTTATAATCTGTAGGGGGAAACTGAGGAAGAGAAGCTTGATTCTTACGATATGCACTTTTACGCCCCGAGTGCTGCTGAGGTAGAAGATGAAGTGAACAAAGAAGGGTCTTTCGAATTAGAGAGCATAGAGGTGTTAGAAGTGGACAGTGAGAAAGGTGAAGAAGAGGATGGTACCAGTTATGGTAATGCGGTTGCCAAGACTGTAAGAGCAGTTCAAGAATCAATGCTTACTCAACACTTTGGGGAAAGGATTCTGGACAAGCTGTTTGATACATATGCCAGAATGGTTGACGAGGAGTTGGCCAAGGAAGACATAAGACCCATCACATTTGTTGTTGTCCTAAGACGAAGGAAGCTCTGAAACATGTATGCATGTAGCAAAACATTTAAAATTTACCAGAATAACAAGAAAAGAGAAGCAAAGCCACGCACTCATTGTTCATTACACTTGATATATGTAGCATTGGCTCCATCTCCATCTTTATAGCTCTTTCTGAAGCACAAATCACTTGCAAATGTCAATAAGTTTTTCACATTAACCAAAGAGCAACGCCGAAAAATTCCAAATTATTTAGCTAATTCTTGATTCCTTGCTATCAAAAGAAGAAACTGATTTGTTGACGATTTTTTTTTTAATTCCTACAAATTGAGCTTAAAAGCTCCCGCTGCAAGCATTACAGAACCAAATCTTGAATTACTCTATCTCTGGTTCTATACACCAAGTTTACTACTTTCAAATCCAGATACACAAATCTTGAGTAAAGAACACATCGATCTCATTATGTACAGAAAACTTCGAAAGGGGTAAAAAACATTTACCTTAGTTTCTCGAAAACCTAATTCTCTAAACCGGAGAAGACGAAAGCTTCTTGGAAACTAAAAGACGAGCCACAATAAGATAGTATTAAGTTCTACGAAGAAGTTAGGCTGAATCTCCCACAAATCTGACAGTTTCTCTTATTAATTAGGGTTTTTTGCAGTCTGTTGGGAATTGAGAAGCCTCCCTTAAGCTCCACGTAACCAACGGAGATTAGGCACTGAAACGGCATCGTATGTGCCGGACTATAAAGTTAAAAGACACCAAATACTGTTTGACTTTTGACTTGTCTAGTCTAGACACATTGCTTTGAAACTCAAATAATTTTTCAAATCAAAACTATGCTCAAAAGTATACAATTTTGTTTCCAATATTTATAAATATTTGTTAACAAGATATTGGATCATTGAAATATACACATATCATCCCAAATTTAAAAGACTTGATATTTAAACAAATAAAAGAACTTAAACTTTCACCAAATCTCTCTTTCTTGATAGTATTGTTTGACAAATGGAATCGATCGATCTACTTGTAATAAATAACAGGAGCATTAGCTCTGGAATCCCACATACCACCTTCTTTCAAATACTCAAGATACCTAGAGAACTCAGGCTTCGTCGTCGTCGACTTCTTCTTCTTTCCGTAGAAAAGACTAAAGATAGGGTGGCTGAACTTGCTTGTTGGTTTGACTTTCTTGGATTTCTGACGAGGAAGCTCCTCAAGAATGGTCGGAACACCGCCAGTGCCGAGCTTAATAGATGGGGCGTAGTAAGGAACACTCGTCGATCTTCTTAGCTTTGCTCCGAGTAAACTGAAACTTGAATCATCACTCACTCTCTCATATCCTCCACGACGGCTTCTTGTCCTCGTGCTCAAGCTTCTTAGCATTTGCATCTTTTTCTTTTTTTATATATGTGTGTTGATCAAGTGTAAATTTCGAGATTTCAAGAAGATGGTGTGATGAGATGGTTGTTGTTTGATGACTCTCGTCAAATATTGTGTTATTATATATAGAGAGAGGTGATGAGATTTTATGGTTGTAACTTGGTAATATGGTCAAAAATTGGTTGCTAGCTAATTTGACAAGTCCGACAATTATAATGTTATTTTAGTCCCGAGAGTATATTAAAATGAAGCGAAGACAACTAGACAAGGACTGTTTCGACGAGCTTCTCGGACTTTTCAAATCTCAGTATCTTTAACGCAATCCTTGACCTTGAGCTCATCAAGGAGCTTCCACGAGACTCTCGTCTCTGGGGCTCATTATTAACATGTTTATATTGTTCAAAGTGGGTCAAATAAATGATACTCAATGTTCTGTTTACAAAAAAATAAATAAAAAATTCTAGAACTAAGACAATAATTGTTCAAAGTTGGTCAACTTAATGATTCTCAATGACTCGATATGTTCTGTTTAGAAAAACATAAATAACGTTTGTGTGTGAATAGCATTGGTTGTAGAGTATTATTTTTAAAAGAAGAAAACATCTGTATATGTTTGTGTGTGATTAGTATTGATTGTTGAATATTTTCTTTTGTCGTAAAAGTATTATTTGTTATCTAATTATTGTAGGTTTCACTACTTTTCTTTATAGATTTACATTTCTTAGGAAAATATATGATATCCTTTTTGAAGACAAACTTTTGTAAGCGGTACCTCAGTTTATGGATTGGTGTGATACAATTTAACAGTTCAGGTTTCAATCTAGTTAAACCAATCCTAACCTTTTTTTTATCTAAGTTTTAGGATCGGTTAGGTTGAGAACAGCTAGCTGGGATGATCTGAAATACTCTGAATGAAAATACACGCCAAGAAATAATAATATTTTTGTAGATTGCTAACATACTCATATGATCTCTTCTCAATCATTACTTGTAACATACTATTGGAGTGGATCTCTTCTCAATCATTACTTGTACCTAAATTTAACATGTACAAAATAGACAGTAACTTCCGACAAAAAATAAGTATTATAACTGGTCGTTACAAGTAGTACAGAGATCGAATGTAATAACAATTCGCAGAAAGAAAAAAAACTATGCAAGTCTCTGCGGATGTAATAGAAATTTGTATATTGATAAGAAAATTTACTATATTAAAATCTACAGAAATTTGTAGAAACTGATTACAATGATCATCTAGGCAAATTGGCAACAATCCTTAGTGACAATCTAATTAAAAATAGAGGATATTTACTCTTTACCTACTCAAGAAGCACATGACTTATCTCTTAATAGACTTTACAACAAAAGAATGAAGAAAAAATCAAAAACCCAAGGTCAAATGTCAATAACATAAGGCTTCTACCTTTCTTCTGAGTTGAATCTGTTCCAAGCTTCCTGGAAATTTATTAGTAACAATTAACACTAATTCAAATTTCTAGAATCACCAATTCATAGAGTGTGTGAAAAGCTGTCACAGAACATGATGAACTACCTTAAGAAGATCGAAGACCTTTTCAGATATATATTTCTGATGAATGTTTGCACCTCGTTGCTGTAGTTTGTCTGGATGAACACAAAGTGTTGCTTTCCTATATGCTCGCTTCACGGCTGCTGATGTTATGACTTCTGTTAACGGTAAAGGTTGCCATCCGCTCTCGGGACCAAGGATCTGGTTTCATATCAAACAAAAAACAAACAACTCAGATTTTGAGACTGAACTCTGTTCTTTTTCAGCTTTGATCTTCATTAAGGAAACGTACGTATTGTAATGTTGACAGTAATGCTCTTATGTTTCCTTCTTTCCCATTTGACCATCTCTTTACTTCTGCATCCAAGGTTTCAGCGATTCTCTGTAAGGAAACCGAAACAAACTGTGAGTTTTGAAAACATTTGAAGGCCTTTGTTTTTTTAAGTTGAAGAAGAGTTTCGGTTTGGTGGCTATACAATTCTTTCTGCTTGTTCTCTCTGAGCCACGAGATCACGCATGTTCTTCTCTGCTAAAGCTTTAGCCTGTCACGAGTTATATATGATCTTACATTAATTAACATCGACGGTGTATATTTTCGCTACGAATTTTGGAATATAGAAGCATTAATTACCACACGATCAGCTGTTCTTCGATGCCTTTCTAATCTCGATGTATACCTCTGAGGCGATTCACCATCTGTACCTTAACAGAAAAAAGACAGTGTTAAGCTAATGGGGGATGGGAAAACAAAAGAACAAGATACTTTCAAGAGTATTTGTACCAGGAGAATCTTGATATCTTGAAGCACCAAATGAGACTGAATTTTGAAATTGCTTATCGGAAACTGATCTCTCCATTCGTTCATCAAAGAAACCTGAACTCTGGAATTGCTTATCGGAAACAGATCTTTCCATCCGCTCCCTTGCCTCAAAAGCAGCCTTTTCAGCTGCACGTTCACGAGCTTCAGTGGTTGCTCTCTCCACTGCAGCTCGCTCTGCTCTAAGTCTTGCCTCGATTGATAATTTATCAGGCAAAGACTTCTCTCTAGCCTCAGCGCATGCTTTCTCCAATCTTTCACGTGCATCAGCCAAGGCTCTCTGGTCAAAAGCCATTCGATCCTTCTCCCTCTCTCTTTCCCTCTCACTGTCTTCTTCTATCTTTCTTAAGCGCTCCATCTCGATGCCTCTTTCTCGCTTTAGTCTCTCTACTTCTTTCTCAAGTTGCACAGATACTCGAAAACCTGCTTGTGCCTCATAGATACTTCCTCTCTCCTGTTGATGGGTGAACTTATCTTCATGGCTTCTGAAACCAGAGGATGTTTTGGTAGCGCACTTACTTTCCTCTTGGTTCCTTTGATCACTACCAACACATGCTGCTTTTCTCACATTTTCGTCTTCACCTACAACGTCTTTTGATCTTTCTTCAACTTCAGTTTTCAACCCATTGTCTTGTTTGAGAACTGATGCATCTTTAGAGGTTTCAGAATTTTTACTCTTCTGTTCGTGCTTTCCTCCTTTAATATTCCCAGAACTGGATTCCTCACCAGATTCTCCATTTTCACTCAACTGTGGTCCCTCTTCATTCCTCTCAAACAACCTGGATGCAACATCTAGCTCATTGGCTCCTTCCTTTTGGCTGGCGTCTTTAAGGTTCTTCTCAAAAACCTTCCATGGACAGGTTTCTTCGGCAATAGATTCTCTATGGCTTGGTCCTTCTTCTACTTCCCCTTGGTTGGTTGGTGATTCGTGGTCGTCTATACTCTCATCCTCTTTTGTATCACTAAGACTTTTACTCGATGATTGCTCTCCATGAGCCTCTGTGGTGGTTTCACAGGTTTTTTCCATTTCACAAGCCTCTGTTTCTTTCACGTCACTTTCTGTTACTGAATAATCATGTTGTTTTATTTCATTGTCTAGATGCTCTTGATTTTCTCTTTGCTTGGATTCTTCCAGCCTTATCCTCATCTCTTCCTGTTCAAGATCCTCTTTCAGTCTTCTTTCAATCTCTGCCCTCTCAAAAGCTTCTAGCAGCCTTTTTTCTTTCTCTTCTAGCTCCATGGCTTCTTTCAACCTCTTCTCATTCGCCTCTTTTTCACGTGCCTCTTTCACCTTCCTTTCTTTCTCCTTTTGCTCAAGGGCTTCTTTCAACTTCCTCTCCTTCTCTGTCAGCTCGAGAGCCTCTTTAGCTATCCTCTCATTTTCTTCTCTCTCTTGAAACTCTTTAATCCGCCTTTCCTTCTCTTCTTGTTCAACTTCTTTCAGCCTTTGCTTTAGCTCTGCCTTCTCAAGAGCCTCTTTTATTCTTCGTTCATTTTCTTTCTTTTCATGTGCTTCTTTTAACCTTCGTTCCTTCTCTTGTTCAAGTGCAACTTTCATTTTCCTTTCATTCTCTGCCTTCTCACGGGCTTCTCTCATTCTTCGGTTATTTTCTTCCCTTTCCAAAGCTTCTTTTTTCCGCATTTCTAACTCTTGTTGTTCTTTCATTTTCCTTTCTTGTTCTGCCTTTTCACGAGCCTCTGCCGCTCTCCGTTCATTCTCTTTTTTTTCACGAGCTTCCTTAATCTTTTTTTCCTTCTCTTCTTGCTCAAATGCTGCCTTAAGCCTTTTCTCATTTTCAGCTTTCTCAAAAGCTTCTCTTTCTCTTCTGTCATTTTCTTCCCTTACACGAGACTCTTTGATCCTAGTTTCCTCCATCCGCTTCAAGGCCTCATTCAGTTTTGCCTCACTTTCGCCACGCATTCCCAATTTTTTACCATTTTCGTTTGATTCCAAGGGAACCTCTAGAGTGCTTCCATTACCAAGAGCCTCTCTGAGCTTTCTCGCATTTTGTTCCCACTCAAACACACATTCCTGTTTCTTATCAGCTCCTTTCTTGTGTGGTTTTCTATCCAAGTGTTGACTTTGTATGCGTTTTGTTTTCTCGTCACAGTGCAATTCCTTTTTATGTTTTGCAGAATTTTCAGTAAAGGCCTTGTCTTCTTCTGGTCTGAGCAGATTTCTGTGTTGCACTATCCCACCATGGTCAGGCGAATTGTTGCCCATCTCAAATTGCAGCTCCTCATGTCTCGATTTCTCATTCTTTGGCTCTTCAAGAGCCTTTTCAGCAAGCTTGTTCTCATGTCTCTTATGCCTAGATGCTACCTTTCTCGTTCCAGGGTGTTTTGGCAATTTCCTCGCTTCATGATCCTCCCTACCTCCTTCTGCTCTCCTCCGCTGTTTGTCCCAGTCAACATTAGCTGCCCATGTCAGGTCCTGATCGAAAAACTCTTCATTAAGGGGAACAGAAACACCTTTTCCACCACTGTTCTCATCAGCATTTCTTGGTAGCTCTGTTCTCACCAATTCAACAAATTGATTAGCCTCTTCCCATTCATCATTTCCATCAGAGTCTGCAGACCCTTGAGAAGAGAGTGATTTACTTCCATGCTTATCCCTCAAAGACTTTTTAGCTACAGGCAAACCAGCTGTTTGGCTTGATTTCCCTTCCTCAGTCATTCTATTCTTCGTGGTGGTCCGTGCCCCATCCCTCTTCCTTTCAAACAGCTCTTTAGAACTTCTGAGTTTGGCCTCAGCTTTTACCATAGCTTCTCTCTCAGCAGCCGAACTTGCATCAACCTCTACATCAAAAAAAGTTGGAGAACTACTAGCAGCAGATCCTTCTGATCCGGTGGTTCTAGAACTAGACGCCGAACTTCTAAAACCGCTCTTTAATACAGGAGGTGGCCTCGAAGGAGGTGGTATCCCAGTAGGATGAGTCTTCAAACCAATTTCAGAAATAGTAACAAAAGGTTCACTACTGTAATACTTGTCTTGAGAGGCGAATCTACTTGTACCTCTGCTGCCAACAGAAGAGGGCCCAGTCTCCTTCTTGAGCTTTGTTGTTCCACCAGCACAAATCATTTCATCCACTGCAGGAGTGTAACCAGGAATCGCACCAAGATCAGCAACACGTATCACACCACTTGACATACTTGTATCGCCGCCGCCGCCGCCGCTTATCTGAGTAGCTTTGTTATAAGAAACCTTGAACTCGGTGCTTCCATCAATGGAATCATAAGAATCTCTACCATTAGAAAAACAAGGACTTTTGCCAGAATGCTCTGTACCTCCTGAACAGGACTCTACTTCTTCGGGAGTCCTACAAAATATGACACTCAAAATTCTAAAAAAGAAAGCTCCTTTTTCACAAATTGAATCAATGGTAAGAAAAAAGTTTAGATTTTGATCAGTACCAAGCGTCGTCGGAGGAATCACCATCAGCAACCACCGTAGACCTCTGCTGCAAAAAGAGCTCTTCGTACGACGGAGCTAAATCGAAATCGTTGAGACCTCCAAAGACTTCACGGTAGTCAAAGCCTTGAGTCCGAACATCGAAGTAGACACCTTTATTATCAACAAGTGGAAGATCGAGAACCGGAATGGAGGAAACGGCGGCGCGTGAGGAGCCATTGAATCCGGAGAAAATCTCGCAGTAGTCTTCGAGACGAGGAGATAACGTGGGAGCTCCGAACCTAGGAGGACCACCGAAAACGTCGTCGTATGTAGTGGTGGTGGTGGTGGTTGTTTTGCCGGAGTTGTAGCTAAAACCTCCACCGGTGTTGTTATTGCCATTGTAAGGTTTCTTAGGTAAAGAAGAAGACCGGTTTGGATTCCGAGAATGAGTGAGATTTTCCATGAGAATCCAAAAGAAACGATTCTTGCAAATATATCTCTTTTCTTCTTCAACCTCTCTCTCTCTCTCTCTTTCTCTTTCTCAGGCTTCGGAGCCTCTCTCTCTCTCTCTCCGTTGAGAGAGTATGAAACAATGAATAAAATGAATAAGCTAAGATTTTAAATACCAATATATATGTGGAGAAACAGTAATTCTTAAGACACGCCTATATATCTGTCTCTGATCGTGTTGGCCATGACTAAAATTATACTATTGTTTTAAAAAATAAGTATATGTGTCTGTATAAAGACCAAAATACTAGGTTTATATTAAAATCCCCATCTTTCATCTTTTCTTCTTTAGTTTATTATATTTTTCATCGAATTTTAAAATTTGTTAAACTCGATTGGATTCCTTCGCTTTTGTACGCAGAGCAGCATCCTACAGTTTTTATCAATCTGAATGTTAATTAGGACCACTTTTCTCTTTTTTGCGTAATATCTTTTCAATTATTTGATTTAATATACATGAAAAAGTTATCCTAAGGAGGATTTATATTCATTTTTATTTCCTTTTCATATGTTCAGATGTTGAAACTCATGCATATAGAAACAAAAATAGTTAAGAAAAACAAAAGTTCAAATAAAGCAAAAAAAAAGATCAAAACCACAGATATGATTCTTAATGTTGGCCGCTTATTTATTATTATTAACAAAAAAAAAGGGGATAATCTCTAAATATGATCAGTGCTTCTTAACCTTTTGTTTTACATTTCACATTTATCTAGGTACTTTAAGTTGAAAATATATGAAAAAGTAACACCAATTGGTACTACTAATTAATCTACTTACGAGAACACTAATCATTTAAGTGAGTTGGAGCTTATAATGTACTCCCCCAAAATAAAAATGATTGCCCACCCAACATAATTAGTGTTCTCTTGTAAATGTTAGGGCAATCATTTGAAAAGACTGTTTCTGAGCATAACTAGTGTTTCTGAGCATAAGTTATAAACCAGCTCAGTCCATGAAATAAAAGGAGTTGGTGGTGCATAATGATCACCATGGAAATAAGAGAAGCAGCTCGCTCGCTCCAATATGACCTGGTTTCCATTGTTGTCTAACAAGAATTATATATAGCGTTTGAAATGGAATCGAGATATTTGTATTTCTTGAGTTAAAGAAACGATGGAATAAAAAGAAAAGAAAGGAGGGGTCCTTGTGTTGGCCACTTTGGTTTGGAATCACAGCACTCAAATATTCATACGACCATTTTCGTAAACCAATTATTACATATTTTGATATATTTGTTAGCTTAGGTGTTGACCACCAAAAATATAAAGCGGCTTAGGTGATAAATCATAGGGCCCTTTCATATTTCTTTATCTTTGCAAATCAAAAGTCATACGAAGAAACTGCCTATTGTAAACCATACTTATTCAAGTTAATCAGTTAGTGGGTGATTCAGATTGTATATAGAAATGAATGGCTCTTGTCATTTGATTCAGCCAGCGACTAATTTGGAAACCTCAATTTAGTGCACTCTTCAATTTATAGCCCAAGAAACGAAAGGAAAAAAAACCTCCTACAATTTGCATGTTTCACACGTGTGAAAAAACCTGTCATTGTCAAAGTCAATCTACTATTTTGTATTTTTGGTAGTCTTCTCTTTTCCCATCAATGTAATAAAATTTCACTGTCTTACTATCTTAAACTTTTGTATTGTATTCTTTTATTATCCATTCTCTTGAGAGGTTTTAACCACACCTGCTTCAGATAAGCAACTCAATGATACTTTCCCACAAGAGTTGCATCCATATTCGTTTATCAGCAAAACTTGATCAAGTCTCTGCTCTAAATCTCAAATATTACAAGTCCAGAAGCAGCAATTGTAAAACGGTAACAATGTATTTACAACTATATACTTCTTCCTTTTTCTTTGGGCAAAATACAACTACATACTTCTTTCACAAAAGGAGTCTTTATATATCCAAGGCTTTAGGAGAAGATGTCTTTGAAGCTACATTAATGGACAACCAATCCAACATAGCCTTGTTTACAGCTTCCGGGACTTCGTCATGGGGACAATGCCCTGCTTGTAAGTGCACTAGCGATGAGTTCGAGTAATATGCTTTGATTTTCTCGGCTTTTGTAGGACCGACCCACGGGTCTAGATCTCCCCAAAGCAACAGAAGCGGGCAAGTCATCTTACTTAGAACACTATCTAGGGTGTATTTACTCTGGTTTGATAAGAACCTTGTCATCAATCTGTAAGATATTAACAAACAAACGATAGTTAGGTCTCTTTATGTATTAAAACAGAGAAGCTCTTTATTGGTGTTTTGTACCTGTAGTATACTTCTCCAGCATTTGGATCTGTTGCAGGTTTTGAAATGGATTCGACGAGGTAGTCATCGACATTAGTAGAGTCTACATACACCTGCATTTTTGCAATAAAAAAATTTGACTACAGAGTAACAAACTTTGTGAAGAAAAATCTGACAAAGTCAACAAGACATTACACTCTTTAAGACAGATTCAATCCGAGAAGGCTGCTTGGCTTGCCAGAACAAGAACCCAAGAACCACGCGTTGGAAAATTTCTTTAAGTGGCTTAACTATAAACTTGGTTATAGCGGTTTCATCAACTTCCTCACGTTTTCTACTCTCTGCTGCAAATTGTCCTGCAGAGTTTAGAAGTGCAACTCCCGTGACCTGCTCGGGTAATCCTACCGCAACTGTCAAGGCTGTGAATCCCCCGAGGCTATGGAAAAAGTCGAAAACTTGTTTCAGGTTTCCTTATGAATTGACAAAAAGAGCTTCAGAAAACAAATTCATTTACCTGTTTCCGACTACAACAGCTGGTTCTTTCACTATCTCTTTCATGAAATCAATAACTTGATCTGTCCAAACCATGGCATCATAGTCTATGAGAGCTTTGTCACTCCATCCGAAACCAAGTAAGTCCAAGGCGTAAACCTTGTATTTCTTAGCCAATTCAGGAATGTTATACCTATAAAATTGTATCGATTTTATCTCCAAATTAAGTGAATCATATAAGCTCTATATAGCTGTCTTAAAACCTATAACTGATAAGAGATGATCCTAAAATAAGAGAGAAAGAATGACAATATAATAGCTTGGAACTTGGAAGTGAAACTGAGGGGTACCTCCAGTGAAAGACAGAAGCACCAAATCCATGAATAAGAACGAGAGGTGAACCTTCTCCTTGAACCACATAATGAATCTTGTGACCCCTCCATTCCCAAAAGTTATACCCTTCTGGCTTGAAAGCCAACCTCTCACTACCTAAAGAACCATCCATTCAATTTCTTTCAAACAAAGATAACATTTTTAAACCAAGGAGGGAAGCAATTGTCCAAAAGCTAGGATTTTTACCTTGAACAGACTGAGAAGCAGAAGAAGTACCCATGACTGAAACTCCAGAAGCAACAATCCCTCCTCTAATTGCAAATTCCCTTCTGCTGATTTCACATTTGTTCCCTTCGTTGCAAAGATTATAAGATTGTTAATAACTCAGGCTTAATCTTAGGAAAAATTTGGATGAATGGTTGGAGTTGGAATCTTACTGGGTCGGCAAATTTGAGCAGGAAAGATTGATCTTTTAGATGATGAGCTGAATAACTCTGTCCTAACAGGCGGTGTTACAGCGCACGAAGCAGACATCGATTGATTCACAGAGAATAAACCTCGTATAATCAATCTCCAAAGACAAGAGAACTAGATATTTCAGAATTGAAAGCTAGAAAAACAAACGTTGGGAGCACCGATCGTGTATGTGAACTGGCGGAAGAGTTGTGGCGATGCCTGAGCCAGACAAGTCGAACCCGCTCGACGAGACAGAGTGTTTCATAAATTTGCGATTATTATGGTTTAACAACAAAACCGGTAATCTCGAATAAGATGAACCGTCCGGTTTAGTCGTATTTGTCCCAAAGATCCTTTGATGTATCAAACAGAAGCTATTGAGTTATACTATACACAACAAGATATTTGATACACACAAAAGCTTCAAATCCTAATGGTGACGACACTCTCTTCGTTAAAGTTGATGTTCCAAACTCTCTTCCTCAGAATCTCTTACGTCATTGTTGAATAAGTAAGAACTTCATTTGAAGTAAACTGAAATGTGATTCCTGCAAATCACATAGATTCAAACATTAGTGAAAAAGCCAAACAACATTTAAGTACATCTTTACTCGATTTAAGCCAGCAGTAAAGCTCTAACCATTTTTTACATCAACATAGAGAACCACTAACTTTTGTCCAGAAACCCTCCAAAACGGCATCAGTGATAAGAGCAGCCCACTTTCTCTAAAACCTCTCCAAAACAGAGGTTGTGAAATGTTTAACGTGGCGCCGTTAGTGAACAGATAAAACGACATGCATGTTTAGTCTGAAATATGAGAACGCCAATGTAGAAGTCTCAAAATTGATGGGAAAAGACCTAAAGAAAAACATCGTTGAGTAAAAAAAAAAAAAAAAAAAACCTAAGTAACGTAGACACATAGTAAAACATTTATAGATTTGACATTGTATCACAATCTCGGCTTGAACTTTGTTATATATACCCATATTTGGTAAAATCACCCAAAATTTTGTATGGAAGATTATTTGGTGTAGGTAAATGTCTTCAAAATGAAGAATCTCCCAGTGATCTACTTATCTACAGAATAAAGAATGTTCCAAAATAGTATTGATTCTTTGAATGATCTCACCCAGTGTGTAGATAATGTATAGTAGATAGATATATAAAATTAATAAATATAAAAGAAGAAAAAACAAAGTATCGGGACCAAACACTTAGATCAAAAGCAATGGTGTCGCCTACCTTCCTATCACTTATCTTCAATCCCATTTTCATCTTTAGGTCTCTTATTTATTTTTGTCCCAATCACTAATAAATTTTCGATTTTTTCTTTTTGTTAAAGCCTATCACTTGTGGTTTATTTGCTCTCTCTTTAATATATGAAATAGAATATGAAAAATATTGGTATAGTTTTATAGATTGGTAATATAGATGGTAGTTTATAATAACGTCACAAGGTCAAGGATCACGGTATAGATTCACAACAAGACATGGAAATGATATCACTCGCCCGAACCGCTCATGATTCAGACCGTTGTTTCTATTCATTTGTAAGTTAAGATTCATCATTCACATTCCCCACATTTCCAACCTTTTAAGCTTAAGAAACACTCTTTCTTTAAGTACGATTCTTAATTATAACACCAAATTTGGATATTTGGTATATGATTACACCAAAAACTCAATGGTTTTGATTCTAAAGAAAATATGTTATCATTGTATAATTGTACCTTCAAGCCCTAATTTTACTAGGTCGATCTGATTAGTTTGGTAAGTTTCAGTTGCCAAGAAAAAAGATCCTCTCAAAAACTTGAAAGGGCAAAAGAAAGAAGGAAAAAAAAAAAACAGAGAAAAGACACAAAAAAGACTAAGTTAAGAGACTCCTCATATCATGTTCATAAGGACATGACCACATGGTAGGTTATGTCATTTAGACCCTACAACTTCTCATCTCACCTTCTTTGTCCCCAACCTCCTCCACTTTTATCAATTTTGTCCCTCTCTCACTAGATTTCGAATCTCATGTGTGTGGGTCAATGTTGCTTTCTATTTAAAGCTAAGAATAATTTTTATCATTTGGATTACTTTTCCTTCCACACACACATATAAACTTAACTCTCTCTATCTCTCTTTTGCTTTAACCCTCAAAAGGAAAGATAAAAGAGATCTTTTAAAGTTTTTTTTTTTACCTTCTCTCCATGGACTTGTCTGTACTTGATAGGCTTAAATGGCTGCAACAGCAACAGTTGGTTTCACCTGAGTTTCTTCAGATAATTAGCTCAGACGGGAGAGAAGAGCTCAACAGAGTCGAGAGTTACTTGGGAAACAACAATGATGAGTTGCAAAGTTTCAGACATTTTCCAGAATTCGGACCGGATTATGATACTATTGATGGCTGCATTTCCAGGACAAGCAGCTTCCGTATGGAACCAGTGAAGAACAATGGAGACAACAGAGCCATTGCCTTGCAGAACAAGAGAAAACCACAGGTTTGTTGCAGCTGGAGAAAGTGTTGATTTTTTGGGGTTTAGATTTTGTTTCAAATACTTATTTTGATTTGTCTCAACTTTTGGTTGTTAGGGTAAGACAGAAAAGAGAGAGAAGAAGAAGATCAAATCAGAGGATGAAACAGAGTCAAGCATGAAAGCGAAATCACACATGAGCAACACAGAGACATCTTCAGAGATTCAGAAACCAGATTACATCCATGTGAGAGCTAGACGAGGTGAAGCCACCGACAGACACAGCTTAGCAGAAAGGGTAACTAACAAAAGTGATTAATTACTTTCTAGGGAGATTTGTGTTGGATTTATCAATTGTGGTGGGATTTTGGCAGGCAAGGAGAGAAAAGATAAGCAAGAAGATGAAATGTCTTCAAGATATTGTCCCTGGATGCAATAAAGTTACTGGAAAAGCCGGTATGCTTGATGAGATCATCAACTATGTCCAATCTCTGCAACAGCAAGTTGAGTTCCTGTCGATGAAACTCTCTGTCGTAAATCCAGAACTTGAGTGTCATATCGATGAATTATCCGCAAAACAGGTGAAAATACACACAGTCATTTACATCTCAAGGATTAACCTAGTTTCCCGCATTTACTGACTTGTTTAGACTGGAAAAAATCTAGTTTCAGGCTTACTTCACAGGACTTCCAGAAGCTGTCTCGAAGCAGTCAATGATGGCGGATTTTCGATCTTTTCCATTACATCAGCAAGGATCTCTTGACTACTCAGTCATAAACGCAAATCAAATCACATCTCTCAGCGCTGTAATAATCTTTCCTTGATCAAATCTTTCAATATTTCCAAAGTCTTGTTACTTGTCCCTGAAGTAACTTTTTTCCTTATTCTTCTCTGCAGAAAGATCAGACATCTTCAAGCTGGGAAGCTCACTCACAATGTCTTTACAACAGCTTCAGAACCGATTCCGTTTCCAATCTCTTCAGCCTCAAGTAAAAAGCTAGGGATAGAGACTAGAGAGAGTCATTACAAAAATCTTTTTTTTTCCTTTTTTTCTTATCCTTTTATCTATGTTATCTGAAATTTGAACCAGAAAGACAAAGGAACCCAATCCAAAGATCTTTCAATACTATCTTCTTCATACGATAGAGATATAAATTCCAGGGGATATGTATATGTGCAAAGTTTCTTGTGGTCATAACAATTCCTTGTTGTACATTGTAGAATATATATAAAATTATCAAATGGATAAAATAAAATAAAATAAAATGAAGGAAAAATCCAGCTGAACTTTTCATATAGTATGTATCTACATAAAAAAAATGTTATGCTAAACAAATAATGTTAAAAAAATGCCTAAAATAAATGATTTACATAAGCAAGCTATTTTCCTCACAATTATATCCTTTTTCACAAATTACAACTATACTTGTATTAATGGAATCAACATATTCAAACCTAAGGCAATAAACAGAGAACCAAAAGAAATAAATGAAATTTCTCAAAAATTAAGTTAAAACGAGCCTAATTGAACGTATGTTTGGTATCTATCTCTTCTTCTTATTTTTGGAGAAACTGATTCCAAAAAAACCAGATTTCTTAGGAGCTGGTGTTTTTATCATAGGTTCCTGATAAGTAACAACCTGTGGAGTAGTTGAAACAGTTGTTTCTTCTTCTCTTCTGTCGACATCTACTTCTTCAAGAGCTCTAAGCAATTCCGATGCACCCACCTTGGCTTCCTCTGTTCCATTGTTGGATATCAACAAAAGGGATGAGTAAATATCAGATACTTGTGCCAAGACAAGCTCACAGTACTCGATCTTTTGCACACAGAGCTGTAGGATGATGGTGATTGCATTCTCTTGCTCCTCAGGAACATTTGACTCGAGCAAGTCAGCTATGGAAGCTAAACAATCCGGAGTTTCGGTGATACAAATCCGACCTTTCTCAGTGTTGCAGAGGTTTCTCAGAATGATGATCGACTGTTTGCAGAAAATGTTTCGTTGCAAGAAAGATGTGAGCTTCTGGATGAAATCGAGAGATACCATTTCCAGGCATATCTCAGCGCTTGATGAAAGATTCTTGAGTGTGATCATAGCTTGTTCTTGGAGATGTGCTGCTTGAGACTCTGCGATCTTCAAGAGGGAAGAGAGAGAGCCTGATGAAGTTATCTTGGAGAGACCGTGCTGGTGGCTGGAGACAACCTCAAGTATGTTCAGAGCTTCTTCAGCTACTACATCAGACTCGAGAAAGACCGAAAACATTTTGAAAACCTCTGCTTCCAGAGATTCTATAGCCTTCCTGTTTCCATTGAGAAATGCCAATAACAAATCCAATCCCCCCTTTATTATGTCTCCTGCAGTGCCATTTCTTTCGAGAGCATTCTTCAGATATGTGATAAGTGGCTCAAGAAATTTACTCGGTGACATAGACCGAAAAGCCCGAGTACTGTGCTCAAAACGACTTTTTACATCTTCGATGACCTTGATCTGTGCATCCCACGGAAGGGTAGTGAGTCCACATAAGGGATCTATCTCAATCTCGTTGTTACTAGAAGAATCTGTGACACTAGCGCCTGAACCAGAATCTATCCGCTGCATTGGCGTAAAGTAACTCCCCTTTAACATCTTAGAGTAGGATGGTGAATCAATGGAATATGCGTTGAAATCCGTAATCGAAAGGCTGCTAAGATCTGGGATATTGCACAGGGAACTTCCGAAACTAGCAATGGAAACAGAGAAGTCGATATTGCGAGAAGCATTTGTGTGCATCATCGCTGGTTCTTGAACATCACGACCGTTCTTGGCGCACCACTTTGATATCTGATTCTTGATCGCCTCATTAGGCTCCAAAGTGAAATCGTCCAGTCTCCTTCTTGATTTAGGGCAAAAAACATTACCTTCATCGAACCATTTCTGAATCCTCATCCTCTCAAAGGTATGACCTGAAGAAATGATGACAGGATCATACATCACGCTACGTGAAAGCGGGCATTTAAATTGCTCGGGAAGTGTAGCACTGTATTCCTCAGAACACTCGGCTTCCGCAGCATCAGCATGTAGAGAATCATTGATGAACTGATGATGTGAGAAAGAGTTCTCTTCGTGCTCTTGACAGATGATTTTTTCATGCTTTTTCAGGAGACAGAGGAGATACTTCAAAATCTGCTTCTTATTCCCTTCACCCTCTCGTAATTTCTCCATAATCGAAATTAAGGATCTTCTCTCAATCACAACGGCTTGAGGAGTTAAAAGATGGAGTTTTGATGCGGCAATATGGAACTCTCTGATTTCATCCAAAGAAACAGAAGACGACGTGCTCCTTCGCATCAAGTCTCTTATAGCTTTCCCAGCTTCTTCTTCAGATGATTCTAGAGTCAGCACAGTTGATCTAAGATCTTGGACTATCTGAGTTATCTGCAAGCGAAACTCCCATGAGTGATTTTGTAATATTTTTTCCTAGAAAAAAAACGAGCAGAAACTTAGTTTGGAACAAACCTTGGTAGCCAAAACAGTCGGAACCATACTTCGAATGTCGTCTAAGCATTCCTCTAATGATGTTTTTGCTCTAGAGCCTCTGGTGAGTATAGCATCTCCTGTTACTGCCTGAAGATTGAAGCATGGAATTAAACACGTTAGACCACATAGCGATAAACCAAGGGATAAGTGCCATAAAATCAACTAGGAAAATGTGTTAAAAGTTGAGTTTTTAAAAAAACATCACCATGTAGAGTTTACTAGATTCTCTGCAAGATTGGAGAAGCTGCTTAGCTTTAGCAAGAGATTTGTGGAGTAAACAAAGAGTCTGTATCCCTGAGGAGCAACCGGGTCGAGCATCTTCTATATGAGGAACGATTCCATTGATTCGATCAACTAAGTTCTTCAGTTCTATGCACATGGAAGAGTGCATCTGAAAACAGAGTAACACAACATGTCATTACAATATAACAAACCTTAAAAGACATAAAATTCCATATCATCAGAGACAGCTGATAAAACAACACAAACCTTATAGGAGTGATGCATCCGTTCCTTGTAATCAATGGCCATCTAATCAAGAAGTTCTCTAAATTCTGCAAGTCTAATAAAACACACACACCAAAAAAGAGAGGTTATTTTAAGAATATAACTAAAGCATTACTAACAAGTTAAGCTGTAAATGAGATACTTGGTAAGAGAATTGACTTACCCTATGATGTCAACGGATACCAAAGCAACTCAATAGAAATGTTGTCCCAAGAACAAAATCAGAGTATTTCTCTTGCAAATCCACCGTATATAAGGAAGAGAAACAAGAACTGATGATAAAAGCCGAAAATTTCAGCAAAAACCTTGAGCATACCTCTTCCTCTACTAAAATCCAAACACAAACCCTAAACTCTCTGTTTTTTATAATAGAAAGAAGGAAAAAAAAAACACAAACTTTTTTCTACTGGGTCAAGGAAAAGAATCAGTCTTTCAAGGTTTGTTCGTGCAAAGATCTCTCCAAGGTTTGAAAAAAGAAAGGAATAATGAATGGGTTGGTAAAACCTGGAGAGGAAAAAGAGAGTTTTGAAGAGAGAGATGAGAGAGAGATTATGAGGGAAGACGAAGAAGAAGAAGAAAAAGAGAGGAAGAGGAGTGTGAGTGTTAAAGTGACAGCCTTTAGAGATGACAGTCGATTTTAAAATCGTCGAGCTAAAGACTACTATTGGGCCGTCACAAAGTCTATATCACCGCGTTCATTTGTTTTTTTAACATCATACATACATAATAAAAAGAGTGCCGTGTCAAGCGCAGACTAAAATTGAAAGGACGAGGTCTGAGTGCTCGTTGTGGTCTTAGGTCAATACACATGCAAACAATTCTATAGCTTATATAGTAACTAATATTGACAAATTTTTAAAAATGAATATTAAAAAAAAAAGTCTGTCTATTCCTTTTTTTTTTAATGAGGATGTTGGTTTTTTTTATAATAAAAAAGTCTTCCTTTCTAGTTTTGCTTTACTTCTAATCGTATTATTAGTAAAGGTTGTTAAAACTAATGATAGAACCATTCATTCTTTCTAATAGAGATATTGATGATGATAGTGATGTAACTTAAAACGCTTTGTTTTATTTAAGATAAGAACTGGTTACTTTTTTCCAGTCAAATGTTTGACTGTAGTTTTGGTTATGTTAGTGTACGTGGTTCATCTTCTTCATCAAATTAAGTTAATGATGGTAGAGTAGGGTTTAATTCTAACGGTCGAAGCATGAGACAGTGATTTCAATTATGTACTCTGATAGAGTACTAGGGATTAATTCTAATATTAGAAAGTTGAAACTGTATAAGTTTTACTTATTCCATATCTTCTCGATGAAAATTAAGTTTAAATGATTTTTAATAGTCAAAACTATAATTGCAATATATTCAAAACGAGAAATTTGACTTTGTTTTTCTAAAGTTGTTCTTTGGGGTTATGTATTAGTTAATGAATTGTATATCATAGCTCTCCTAATTTCTGTCTATTGGTTAGTCTAATATAATCTAATTAAATAGGGTACACTTAAGGAAAAAGAAAACACAATTCAAAGTTACCACTAATAACTTCTTCTTTTTAGGTTCATTGGATTGCATCATATAATCTTGTCACATTTTGCATCATAGTATATAATCTTGTCACATTTTGCATCATGGTCAAGAAAGAAAGGAAAAAAAACCACGTACCTTGGGCCCTGGGTGGTGTGGATCATGACAAAAAAATAAAAAAAATACTTACATCATCACCAAAAGATTTATTCAAAATTACCCAAAATCTATCAAAGTTAGTAGTAAGGCAGACTTATTTTGATTTTTTTTTTTTTATATACATAACAAGTTAGCAAAACATAAAACCGAAGATACATAGATAGTAAACAACTACACATTTAGCAAAACACAGTATATTTCCACAACCCGAACATATATATAGTGATAATGTCAATCCCAACATAGAAACAAGCAACATGTTGCCTTTGGCGTTTAATACTACGAAACAGTTTTGGTGTTTTTCTTGGGCCACCAATTATACATAAAGTTTGAAATCAACCCGAAAATATCTGGAAAGATAATCCTCCAACATTTTATTTTTTTAGTGTGTAGTAAAGCACACTTATGCAAATCAAAAACATTAATAACATACGTATCAGCAGAGAGTATGCGTCACATCACATGCCACATTAGAGACAGAGCTAATAGCTAATAGAGAATGAGGGATATAGAGTAGTTTCTTGTGACCACATCCTTGGCAAACGCAAAGATAGATTATCAACAGCTAATAGAGAATGAGGGATATAGAGTAGTTTCTTGTGACCACATCCTTGGCAAACGCAAAGATAGATTATCAACATCTCTGAAAGACTTGTTCGTCCTCATACGTTGACTGGTCCAACTTTTTATTCTTTCCCCACTCGCTAAAATCTCTAATAGAGAGAGAAGAGTATCTTTTCTAAAAAGTGAAACCAAGCAATGGGAGAATAGAAGAAATGTTCAAGCATGGAAAGTTCAAAAGAGTGTTATCTGGCTTTATTTACATCTACGATTATAGAATAGTTATAAGGATATGACGATAGATGATGATGATGGATGATCCACACTTGTTGTAAAATATTATCAGTAGTTGGTACTTGGTAGTAGATATCATATTGGTTATATATATAATCATTAATTTTCTTCTTCTTTTTAAAGCGTAAAATACAATATAAATATAGGTGTTTCTTTGTTTTAAAAATGGTTATTGATTAAGTTGTGTTGTAATATGGACACAACATCAATGTCCCAATGCGAAAGCAGAGAGAGACGCCTCTTCATTGGCCAAAAATCAAAATCATAATTAATCTGCCCCATTGGCCAAATCTAAATAAAAGTTCGATTGTGATGTAAACTGCTTTGAGGGCCGGGGTTTAACTAGGCTTAGATAATACTCAATATATCATAAATACTCACATACGTTTGGATTTTTCTAATCTTAATTTAACCCACCAATTAGACCATCCGGTATCTTTTTTTTTGTATAGTAAAATATTTAAGTTTTAGGTCAAATTATGTCTCAAATTGTATAATATGATCGGCTCCACCCACTCATTGACGAGTGAAATTAATCTACTCTCAGTCTCCTAACAAAAACAGTGCTTTTATATATATAATTGCGAGTGACTTTAGATAATTACAGAGTAACATGACTTTTGATGTGTTTTGACCCACATAGTAATCAAGATTGAAAATTTTCTAAGTTTTGGTATCGCACACGTTTAGAGTTTTAGAGTTGGTGGTAGACGTAAAATTCAACCGAGGTATTGGTTACACGAAATTACATGTAACGCTAAACCTGTTAGTAGATACTTAAGACTAATAATATTACTGAACTTACCGCATTAAAGAAATATAACGTGGTAATGACAACTGGTCATGGGCTCATGGCATAGCTATAAGGCCCATATTGAGAATAGACTTCAAGCCCACTCATAGTGTAAATTAGATCATTAGACTGTATGAGAACATATACGCAGAGATATCATATTATTGTATTTTCATTCTACATTTATCAACTGTAAGCTGGTGATACTGGAATTACGATGTCGGGATTTTTTACCGGGTTATAAATATCCGATTCGGATCTAGTTAGATATATATTTCTTTCATCAACTCTTTTTCTCATTTATTGTAACGCATACATATCCATTTACGTCATCTTACACGAAACTGAATTAATATACATACATATGGGAAAGAAAATGAAAGGAGTTAATTAAATATCATTCAACAAATTCTATAAGTTTGACCATTAACGATTTCCGTAGTCATATTATCCTGCTTTTAAAACCTCAATCAAATACGTTATATATGTTAGTTAATGTTAATCACTAATATCGTATTACATGCATGTCCAGCTTGACTCAGTAAATTTACACGTACGTCAAAATGATTGGCTGCTTTTACTCTTTGTTTTTTGTTTTTTACTTACTGCAGCCAAAATAGTTGTCTCCGGACAATTCTGTTGACAAGGAAGGCAAAGTGAATGGTTTTTTATAACCCCCAAAAATGTGTATGATGACATCAAAATTAATATGTGGATTCGGGAACAAATATATGGTAATTAAGTAACGCCACCATGAGATTTCTTTATATTTAACCCACGAAAAACAATCCAAAGTAGTTAAAAAGATGTTAGATTAGAGGTTTTTACGAGAGGGAGCATCTTCTAAACGTCAAATATGGTCCACTTTAAAGGGATCAGGTAAGATCGGAATCTAATCACAATAAAGAAGAGAAACCAAAAAAAAAGAGAATTTGTCCCCCCTACGGACTGAGACACCAAACAATTTTATCAATTAGTACCTTCATAAAATAGGAGAGATGGTACCTCGGCTATATTAGTCCATATAGTAACCCCAAACACATTTATACATATATAATAACCTGCGAGAACCACATTATACTTTTTCAGTCCATACGAAATTAAATTACGATCATTTAAAACCGGTTTGGCTCATATAAGAAAAGGGTAACTCTAAAATGTCCGAACACAAAGAAATCGGTTCGGCACGTAAACAAATTGGCTATAAGGGCATTCACATGACTATAGCTAGACAAAACCGGACATGAAAACAACTTAATTATATATACTTAACGAAATAGTTCGACGTTAATTCGTAATGGAAGAGTAGTAATTAATATATATATATATATATATATGATCAGTGCTGACATTAGGCAGTGAAGCGTAGACGTGAAGGTACGGATCCAAATGGAAGAGTCCAAAAAAATATTCCAAGAGGACAAGTTGTTGAGTGGGCAAGTGAAGTTGAAAGGAGATGAGTATCTGCCAAAAGAATGTTTTATCATAAAGCTTAGAATAGAGACCAAAGGAGTACTACTGAGAGCTGATATTTTATAACTTTTTTGGGAGAAGAAATACAGTCCATATCTTCATCTTTCTTTTTTGTGTTATTTTATGTATATACATATATTTTTTTTCTTATAATTAATAAATAATAATTAAGTACAATAAAACACACCGAGTGGAGAGGAATCGGAGAGGTTAAACAATGTCGAAAACAAAGGAGCAGAAGAAGCGTAAGAAAGGCGCAGATGTCGTCGATAAGATTCATCGACGTACGAGATCTTCACAAGATTTGGAATTCGTCCACTTGTGTACACCACTCAATGTTAAGATAAGTGAGAAAAACAAACAAGAACACCTGAATATCCTCGAAAAGGTGCTGTGTTGTGTTTTTTTTTTTTTTTTTTGCTCTCTCTTCCATTCTCGTGGTTGTATAATGCATGCATGTTTAACTCCGGTTTAGTAATGCATGAAACAAAAACGAAGAGACAAAATTAAAAAAAAAAAAAAAAAAACTCTATATATGAACAATCTAAAAATTGTGTTGGGAGTATCTTTATTTTTATATCCACGTAAAATTTTGTATGCATGCGTCAAACGCAGGAAATCTTTATAAAGCAGTGGTGTACAATAGAAGTAGTTGCTTAAGTTTACTTAGGTTTAAATCAGCCAATCTTCTTAGCCCGTTTATGAAAAGAAAGACAAAGCAAAAGATTCCTATACCTGTAAAAGATCATGATTGACTGGTTTGATGACGAAATCATTATACTATAACCTTACAAGGCTCGGTTCTTATGGTTGACAAAAGTATATGTTTTTGTGGTCACGGTCCAGGGAGGAAAACATGTTTTGGAGGCCTAATCTCTCACTATTAAGCCAAAGCACTTCTTCGTAATATATACTCTGATATTTTTCTCTCATCTGAGGTACGTAGTAAAGCTACTAAAGAGCATCAAGACATAGTATCAAACAAAAAAGAGCATCAAGACATATAAAGGGTTTGCATGCATAAGTTTCCATCCTTTTCACAGATGCTGATCAACACGAAGCCAAATGTAACCAAAGAGATAACTCAGATGATTACAATATTACCAAATTTGCTATGAGAGCCATGAGAACGAGAATGGCAAAAATCGATGAAGTGGGATTGTGTTTTCTTTTTATGACATAACCAAATCACTTGGACATATATGGCATCTACGAAAAGACATGTCATCACTAACCTGTCATAAACAGATATTTCCAATCAAAATGGATGGAGATCACAAGAAGCATCAAACATGATCTAACAATCTCATGTGTTAAAAATAAGCATCGGATACTACAATATAGTGATGATAAGATCTCTACAAATTAAGCCTTAAAGAGGTAACTTAAGGTCCAAAAACATGGTTACTGCCTTAGTCGTTTACTGTGCAGATAGTAGCAAGAAAAAGAAAAAAAGAAAGAATCATTTAAATTTCTCAATTGCCAATGTCAAGGAATCTCGGGTTTCCATTGGATTGTTTTCAAAACTGTGTACCTTCTCAAAGACTTCGTGTGGTTGCTAAAAGAAATAGTCACTCTTAAAGTATATATTCTTCCAACTGGCTTAACCCCACACCATGCTTTCTTCCTCCTACTTATAAAGGAGCTTCTCCTTCTCTGAGCTAACCAAATCAACTCCTTTTTCTCAAGTGATACATACATCTTCCTTCTTTTTTCTCCCTCCCAAGAAACCAGAGTTCCATTAAAATTCAAAAGACTTTTTTCAATCTTCCACTCTCGATATACATACTTATTCGTGTAATGGCTTCAAACTCCATGAGCTCAAACGCTACTTGGACACGTAAGGAGAACAAATTATTTGAAAGGGCATTGGCAATATATGACCAGGACACTCCTGACCGTTGGCATAACGTCGCCAGAGCAGTTGGTGGCAAGTCAGCCGAAGAAGTAAGGCGACACTATGAGCTCCTCATTAGGGATGTCAATGACATTGAGTCAGGGCGTTATCCACATCCCAATTACTATTCAAATGGAAACAACCACTGAAAGTATTTAAGGAACTCTAAAAGGTAAACACAACAATTATGCATAAGAAAGCATTCATAAATAGACATGCAGCCTCCACACGTTTCTTTATGTGTAGATGTCTTCTTACTTAATGATCTATATAGTACACACCACTGTTTTCCATATCTATGAACTGTCCCAACTTCTAAATGTGGGGCCAAAAACAATCTTGTAACAGAGAATACAAGAGTTAGTTTTGTCGAGTTCTTGAAAAACTGATCATAAGCCATTATCTCTTATATTTATTCAACCAAAAAAGCTATTTCCTATTTATTCAACCAAAAAAAACTATTTCCTTATGAAAAGCTTGCATCCATCTTTTTATCTGTCTTTTAGCCAAGAAAAATCAAAGTCCCACATAATGATAGCATGTTCCATGTCTCTTGTCCTTACCATTGCAAAAACTACTCCACATACATAGACATTGGAGTACTTATAATTTAGACTATAGCTTACGTTTAGAATTATATCAAAGAAATGATAACGTAATATACCTATTTGTAGTCTTTTGTAGTAGTCAATTCATATGGCTTTTTAATATGTTGCAGGGTCTTCTGAGTTCGATATGGTTCCAAACCCACTCACAAAGAACATCTAAGCGAAGCTATATATAAATGTATTTACTTATTTTTGTGTAACGATTATGTAAGAATCCTCTACTTCCGCGCTAATCTAAATCAATCAGTGTGAGTTACATATAGTACCGATCCATTCTTACACATATCATATAAAAACCCAAAAAAAAAAAAAAAAAAAAAAGAAAGGAAGAAGATCAGACGATTATTAAAAACCCTGAATTGACGATCCAGAACATGTTTTGGTTCACTTTTGCACTCACCTCATCATTTTGGCGGGTAGCCTGATGACAATCTCCACGAACATTGTAATTTGATTGGACCATATCATACGGTAGTGCTCACAAACAAATCAAAGAGAACATCGATGATGATGATGATGGTAAATGAAAAGAAGAAGAAATTGAGAAGATTATTGTTTTTACTTCCACCTCCTTTCTTTTGGCGGATCAAACAATACTACTAAATTGTTTGGTTCTTGTGAGATACACGTGTCCTTATTTGGGGGAAAACTTTTTGCATGGAATGTTAATTTTGAATTACGAATTGTCTAAATTTGACAGTGGTGGTAATTAATTATTAGAAATACGTAGTTTGATATATAGATTCATCTCTATTCATTGACACAATTACACTTTCACATAGGTTCGAGCGTTAGAGAATACTGTTTATATATAACATATACGGGGACCAATATATTGACTTTTAATTTTTAGTATCAAGACTTATATAGTAACAAAAATTATACCAAAAAAAGTCAAAATGAGAGGTCCACTGTTGATCTTATACATTTTTTTTTTTTTTTTTTTTGTCAAGGTTGATATATGTCGAGTATTTTTTTTTCTTTCTTTTGCATAATTCATCTCGAGTATTATGTATTCGTTTTGTGCCAAGAAAGAATATACTTTTCTGAAAGAAAATAAAGAGGGGATACGATCGGTAATGTTTTAGAGCACATGCCTTGTATATTCCACACGTCGCGAAATTTGCGACCCATATGAACCATGACGGAGAATTGGAATTATACAGTTAAGTATTGATAAAATTTCAAATCCACATCGTCTAATTTATAAGAGATCAAGAAGAAGAGAAAGCATAATTTTAATTTATTTTCCTAGAAAAAGTGAGACATTATTCTGTAATATTTTAAAGCACATTTCTAGTTTATATTCCTGGCACAAAATTGCGACCCATACGAACAATAATGAAGAACGAGAAGTGTAAATTGAACTAAAAATGCTATTTTTATTTTATTTTTAAAGGGATTAAGAAAGCTATATATAAACTCAAAACACTATAAACTGACGCTTGTGAACATTTTTCTTAATACATTGCGTAACCATTAATTTTCAACGTCGAACTATTGTACATAAATCAACTGAATGCATGAAATTACAATCACAAAAAATAAAATTGGTAAGGTCTATATAAATAGTATAATGAAGTGGATTAGATTTGTGCTTAAAATATTAAAAAAAAAATAGGCTATATAGCCAAGATTTTTAAAACTTAAAAATGTGCAAGTACGTACGTTAGAATAATCCTTACATCCACTAGCTCAAATGGTGAGTTTTTTTGTTTGATATTCCATCGAGAGAATATACGAAAACTAAACTCAGTATTTAGTAGTTTTAATAATTCGAATGTGGATTGTGGAATCATTTCTTTCATGTTAAATAATTATCTGACGAACAATCATCTTACGTACCCGTGACTGATCTATATAAAACACACTGAATCTTTATAATTATCTATCTCTAGTTATCTATCATAAGCTCTAAGCTGAGTAGAGAGAACAAATCATTTACTTCCCACTTTTTTACGCACAACTATTGTACGTTTAGAACATGGCCCAATAACGAGCCTCATTAAAATTAGGCCCAAATCTGTATTTTGATTATTCTCCAAGCAAAGGAGAAGAAACTTTATTCGGTCGAGATTTATCATTTTCTTTGAAAAAGTACCGTTTAAACCTTAAAGTCTTAGCCACCGTGGGGTTTATGGTCGGCAATCCCAGAAATCGACCATCGTTCACCGTCAATTTCACGACTTTCATGAACCTTTAGCTCTATTTCTCAGTCATCTAAAAAGGGTCGGTCTCTTATTCTGTTGAAATCCATGGCTGCTTCTAGATTGTGTTCCGCGGCGGCGATAGCTGCTGCGTTCACTTCAATGTCAATGTCTCAGAACCGTGCTTATGCCGATTCTGGATTCCGGTTTCCATTCTTTTCCTCTTCTTCTCCGGCTCCACCTCCGTCAGATTCTCCGGCGAATCAATCCTTGTCGGACTCTAGTAAGCCTAAAGCAGAGCCTAATGAGCCCAAAGGATCGGGTTTTGACCCTGAGGCACTTGAGAGAGCTGCAAAAGCTCTTAGGGATATCAATAGTTCTCCCCATTCCAAACAGGTGCCTTCTCTTATCTAGTTACCAAAGTCTGACTGAATATAGGGTTTAGCCAAAAGGGTATTTTAACTCAAAAATGGATTTGGATTTGTGGAGATGTGTGTCTTTTGGGTGATTACAAAATTGGGGTTTTTTCTTAGCTTTTTTGGTTCTTGCTTTTTCCATTCAGGTGTTTGATCTCATGAGGAAGCAAGAGAAAACGCGGTTAGCTGAATTAGCGGCTGAGAGTTCTCAGTACCAAGCTATTCAAGCACGCAATGATATTGTAAGTAGTTGATTTTTAACTTAAATTTTTCATTTTCTGCCATTTTTAGAGAGGGAAATTTTTTTGATCTGAATCTTGATATGATTGCAAATTTTATGATGATCATAAGAATTAATGCGATCTGTTTTATGGGGCACTTGAAACGGGCAGGAGAGACAGCAGAAATTGGCTGAGGACAAGAGAAATCTTTTGCAGACACATGCGCAAACCGAAGCTCAAAGTCTTCGATATGAGGATGAGTTAGCAAGAAAGAGACAACAGGTTTTCTCCTTTATTTATGTGTTCTCGTAGATTGAATAAATTTTTCTGAAGTATAAAGTCTGACAAATATTTATGGTTTGGGAGCAATGCAGACAGATCATGAAGCTCAGAGACATCATAATGTGGAATTGGTTAAGATGCAAGAGGAGTCCTCTATTAGGAAAGAGAGATCAAAAATCACCACAGAAGAACAGATCCAAGCTCAGCATCGCCAAACGGAAAAAGAGAGAGCTGAACTTGAGCGAGAGACGATTCATGTCAAGGCCATGGCTGAAGCTGAAGGTCGGGCTCATGAAGCCAAACTTACTGAAGAGCAAAATAGAAGATTGCTTATGGAAAGGATAAATGGTGAAAGGGAGAAGTGGCTTGCTGCAATCAACACAATGTTCAGTCACATTGAAGGTAAACTGATAAATCAAGAAAGTTATATCTTCTTGCCTTTAGATTATTGACAAAAGGAAAATATCAGTTTTGTGTTTGTTCCTTTAGCTCACTTCTGTATGAAATTGGCAGGGGGGTTTAGGACCTTATTAACTGATAGGAATAAGCTGATTATGACTGTTGGAGGGGCTACTGCATTAGCTGCAGGAATTTACACAACTCGGTATGCATCTCTGAACTAGATCAGTTATTGAGTATTATGGGATTTTCTGAACCAGTTTGATTTGACTTGACTTGAGTGATCTTAGATTCTTTTTTTTTTTTATGACTGCTATTCTTTTATCTTTTTCTAATGGATTCTGTTTCATGATTTTTTTTTGAGTTAAAAGTGAAGGAGCTAGAGTTACATGGGGTTATATTAATAGGATGCTTGGACAAGGACCAACCATCACTTATTAGAGAATCTTCCATGGGTAGATTTCCATGGGCAGGCTCGATGCCTCAATTGAAGAACAGAATCTCGGGGGCAGCAGCAGCATCTGCAGCAAAAGGGAAAAAGCCGCTTGATAATGTCGTTCTTCATCCTTCTTTAAAGCAGCGAATTGAGCGTCTCGCAAGAGCTACATCAAATACCAAATCCCATCAAGCACCATTCCGCAACATGATGTTTTATGGACCTCCTGGTACTGGTAAAACTATGGTGGCAAGGGAAATAGCTCGGAGATCAGTGAGTTATGATCAAAACTATGCTACTAGAATTGTTAATCCCACCTTTATGAGTTCTTAGATATAATTAATTTCTGCAGGGTCTGGATTATGCTATGATGACAGGAGGAGATGTTGCTCCCTTGGGATCACAAGCTGTTACTAAAATCCACCAGATATTTGATTGGGCTAAGAAATCGAACAAAGGCTTACTTCTTTTCATTGATGAAGCTGATGCTTTTCTATGCGAGTAAGATCTCCCTCTCTAAGTTTCTACAACCCTTTGACAATCCAGCTCGGATTGTTTCTTCAATCAAAACTTATATATGAGTGGTCTTTTGAGGTGCATTATGTCAGGATATCCAACAATGATTAGTGGTTGTTTTAGGGTTTTAGATTTCTGACAGTAAAATGGTTGCAACTTTTTCTCCGGGATTAAAGAAGGATGGTCTCTCTTTTTCTTTGCAGGCGTAACAACACTTACATGAGTGAGGCTCAGCGTAGTGCTCTGAACGCTTTGCTCTTCCGAACTGGTGATCAATCTCGGGACATTGTTCTTGTCTTAGCTACAAACAGACCTGGAGATCTCGATAGTGCGGTTACAGACAGGATTGATGAAGTCATTGAGTTCCCACTTCCAGGGGAAGAAGAACGTTTCAAGCTTCTCAATCTCTATCTCAACCAATATCTAAAGAAGAGTGACAACGACAATGACACAAACCCCAAATGGAGTCATTTGTTTAGGAAGCTGTCACAGAAGATAACCGTTAAAGAAGACTTAACTGATAAAGTGATTTCCGAGGCTGCAAAGAAGACGGAAGGATTCTCTGGCCGTGAGATTGCAAAGCTTGTGGCTGGAGTACAAGCTGGAGTGTACGGACGGAAGGACTGTGTCTTGGATTCACAGCTTTTTGAAGAGATTGTTGAATATAAAGTTGAAGAACACCACCAAAGGCATAGGCTTGCTTCTGAAGGTTGTCAGCCATTACTCTTCTCTTAGTCATTGGGATTATAATTATACATGTCCATTTACTTAATTTAAAAATAACTAAACAAGAGTGTATTAGAAAGATCTTCTACAGATTCATTTTATTTTGACAACCAAAACCCATTTTATGGTGTTAGAATCATGAAACTCTTGTCTAGAAAGAGTCTTACATGTATCATATGTTAAAAGAAGAAAAAAAGGCATGACAGGCCCAATAACAATATAGCTAAACACTGGGCTAAAAGCCAGGAAAGTCCAATAGTCGATATTAATTATACTGAAACCATAAGGTCCATTAACATAGAATCTAAACTCAGGCCCAAATATTAGGAAAACTGACTCAGGCCCACTTCGATTAGGGTTCCATCCCTTTCTCGCCGAAGAAGATCCGTGGTATCATAACAGACGGTGCGGCGGTTAACCGGAGAGGCTGGTGGTGCGGATCTCACCCTCGTCTGAGATAAGACACTTTCGACGACTTGGTTTATTAGCAGAATCAGAGGAGTGACCGATATACATACAGTGTAGAAAGAGAGATTGAAGCGGCGAGTGATGACCAGCGTAGCCGGAGCAAGCCTGGACGAAGAAATCTTGAGCAGATCATGTGGCTCCTACAGAAAGGAAGGAGACCACCCAAGGCACATCTGGCCGTATCGGAGACAGGAACATCATAAGATCATCACAACAAGTGAAATAGATAGAAAAACATAAGCAACCGAACTACTACGTACGTACTACCTAGACGATGTCTTCAGGTGAGAGGAGCTATGTAAGAAAGGGGAAACCAACGAAAGAAGAGTAACGTCGGAGCTCCATAACAAAAGTGAACTTCAATGGCTTCGTCCCATAGAGAATAGAAAACTAGGGCGAACACATATCTGCTTATTTGTTCATGGACATATTACTTTTCTTCGTTTCATTTTCTAAATCTTGTTTGTTTCACTATATAACATCAAACTTAAATTGCAAAATAAAAAATCAGATGAAATGAAACCAGGGGTGATTAAGTACTGAAGCAAACAAACCAATCAATTATCCAGAATACAAAGAAGAAATCAACGATGAAGGGAACAAGGGGAAGCAAACAAACTGAAACAAATTAAAGGGAAATTAAAGATAACTCAAAGTCTCACACACCACACCAGAACAATGACCTGCAAGATATATGATTTCCATATCACATCTGCTCTTCTAGCTTCTCAGGCTCTAGCTGCTCTCGTTGTTGTAACTTGACATGTAGTTCAAGTTGGACATGGGAACCATAAATTCATCATTGGTGTATCCAACGAATGGTGCATGGTTAGGGAAATACATGTTTGGATTGTAGTTGAATGCATTCCCGTTTGGGTCAAACTGCAGATCCATGCCACCATCATCATTGCTACCACCAGTAAAGCCAGAGCTCTCCACCATGTAATTCTGAAGAGAATGTTGAGACATTTCACTCATCAACTTCTTTTTCACATCTTCAAGATCATGAATCAGTTTTTGGGTTTCACGCATGTCGAGATCTTTCACATCTTTTTCATACCAGGTGCTTCCTCTTTTTTCTCTCGCTTGTCTCATCACTTCCAATTTCACTCTGGCCTCTTTCTCCTCCTCATGTCTGTCCACCATCTGCAATGATATTCATTCATTTTGTGAAGAAAACGAGATTACATTTCAACATTAATTATTTTTACCTCTAGATGATAATCTCTTAATTATATTTTTTTTTATCAAAAAAAAAAAAGAAAAAAAAAGAAAAAACTTACAAAAGTGAGGACATCGTTGAGATATTGGATATTTAAATCCGGACGAAACTGAGCAAGCTGCAGCCTGTTGTTTGGTTGAAAGGGAACCAGAGAATTGTGGTTACGGTTCAGAAATCGATCGATGAGTTCTCTAACATCAGGATGGCCAAAGGCATACACTTTTCCACCTGGGGAGAACACAATCAACAGAATCTCTGCACCACACAGTGTGCAAAGCTCACTGGCCTTCTTGAAAAGGCCAAACCTTCTCTTTGAGAAAGTCACTTGAAGGTTGCCTACGTTTACCATTTTTTCCATCACTATCTTCTGACGACCTTTGTTACTTCTCACCATTTCTCTCTCTCTCTCTCTCTCTCTCTCTCTCTCTCTCTCTCTCTCTCTCTCTCAAGTGTTGGTTGATTTTACAAGAGCCTCAAACTAATGATGCTTAAGAGGAGACCACCTTCCTATTAGGCGTTTTATACACATAGCAAAATTTAACATTTAGGCCTATAAGGAATCTTTATCCTTTCCAACCCTTTTTTTTTATCACAATTAAATTTTCCCATTTGGGGAATTTTTTTATGTTTATCTCTAAATTTTCTTAAAGATACAGTATTCAAGATAGTTTTAAATGCATTTATCATTGTATTAGTTGTTAGTTTGTTTTTTTGTATAACTTTTTGACAATTGTATGCATCAACTCTCCATATGAGGTCCATTAAATTATTTATGAGCTAGCTAATTTATAAAGACTGTATCTATATCTTTTGGGGAAATTTTGTGAAAAAAGATTCTCTTTTAATTAATTAGAACCATTTTTAGTCTTTCTGTATACAGAAAGAGAAAAATTATCTATTTTTGAGACATTAATTACAAGCATCGCCACATCATAATCTAGATAAAATATACAGTTGTAATTTTAATAATAAGATTGTGTCATAAGTAAATTTGAGTTATGGGACCAAAAGTTGTAAGATAGATATTAGATATATGCAATTTACTAATGTTAATTTTTCTTAATGATAAGCTAGTGAATTAAATAATAAAATTAACATTTATAAAATATAAGTAAAGTGTTTTATACTTAAATAATATTGTAGATTTTTTTTTTTCTGTCAACAAATAATATCGTAGATTTTATCACCATCTTTGTTTTGAAGATTACAATAATTGAATTTATCCATTTTATGTAAAACGTTACCGGGTTCTTTTGTAGCATGTGTGATCAGTACCAAAAGAATAATCACGAGGAGCAAATCTACTACTACTAAATTAATAAAAGAGACGTCTCCATGAGTACACATCAGCAAAACAGAAGACATCTATGAGGACGCCACGTAATCATTTACACATCAGCAAAATAGAAGACATCTATGAGGACGCCACGTAATCATTCTCTCTTTGTCAAATGATAGAGCTTAAGTGAGAAAAGGATCCTCTAGAGGCCGAGAAAGTGGATTTGGGCGTTCAGACTCACATTTAGTTTCAAGAAGCTTTGTATGCGTTGATTAAGAAGATGATGATGAATACGAGAAATCATTATCTGCTGAAAACTTAAGAAGGTGTTGCATCTCAAGGCATGTTGGTTAAGTTTATGATTCTGGAAATATTTTTTTACCCAATCATGTAATAAGGGCTGTAATGTGCCACATTTGAGGACTGTAATGTTCTATTTTCCTAGTAGATGTGCATGTCCGTATTTCATAAGTTGATCAAGAATTGAAGCTTCCTCTATGCGGCCATGACCACGAGGGTTGGGGAGACACTAACCCTGCAACTGTAAGCCCTAACCAGAAATCAACACGTGGCTAATACGCCAGACATTACTTCGCACCTCTTTAACCGCCACGTAAACATTCGAATAACCACGTGTCAAACATTAACCGCTTCTCTAGTGAAAGAAAGGGATCACACCTCTCTCTTCTCTAATACCTATAAACTTCCTCCATGGAGATTGGAACCACAAACATACCACAAATCAGAAAGGTTAAAAATATGGGAATGATGGAGAACAGATCGGTTATGATGATCATGATGCTTATGCTGGTGATCATGCCGACATTGCAGAAGGGGTGCTATGGATGGGGAACAGAGACGGCAGAGGATATGGTTAGAAGCGAAGCAGAGCATGCTAAAGACGCACCCGAGACCGCTAAGGAAATGGCGAACGACGCTAAGGACAAAACCGCCTCTTGGGCTGGTTGGGTTTCCGACAAAATCACCACGTAAGCCTAAACTTTTGCTCTGGCGTGATCGTTCTTTTCTTTTAGATCTGTGTTGGTTTCTTTTTATGGAACTAGGCCATGTATATTGTCTCTCTCTAGTTTATTAAAAGAAATAAATTGTAAACGTAAATTTGAACTTTGTTTATTCAGAATGTTTCTTTAGGTATGAAAATGCATATCACTATTAAGTGATTTCATATTTTTTATATACTGATCGATTTAAGAGCCCTCTCTCTTTTGTTTTATTTCCTTTGTTATAATATATAGAGGATTGGGAAACAAGAAAGATGAGGCAGAAGAAGCGGCGGAATCTGCGAAGAACTACGCTTATGACCAGGCTGTATCCGCCTATGACAATGCGGGTTACGCCAAGGACTTTGCATCAGACAGAGCCAGATCTGCTTACGATAGTGCTCAAAACGCAAAAAAATATGCGTATGATAAGGCTGGTGATGCAAAGGATATGGCCTACAATAAGACCGATCAAGTTAACGAGGCCTTCGAGAAGGCTGGTCAAGCCAAAGACATGGCGTACGACAAGGCTGGTCAAGGTAAGGACATAGCCTACGACAAAGCTGATCAAACCAAAGACATGGTTTATGAAAAGGCCGGTCAAGCCAAAGACATGGCCTACGACAAGATGGGATCAGCATACAACAAAGCCGGTCAAGCCAAAGACGTGGTCTATGACAAAGCCGGTCAAGCCAAAGACGTGGCCTATGACAAGGCTGGTCAAGCTAAGGACATAGCCTACGACAAAGCCGGTCAAGTAAAAGACACGGCCTATGACAAGGCCGGTCAAGCCAAGGATAAGGCCTATGACAAGACGGGATCAGCCTATGACTTGGCCGGTCAAGCAAAAGACATCGCCTATGACAAGGCTAGTCAAGCAAAAGACATGGCTTACGACAAGGTCGGTCAAGCTAAGGACATGGCTTACGACAAAGCAGGATCAGCTTATGATAAGGCGGAGGAAGCCAAGGACTTGGCCTATGACAAAGCGGGATCAGCCTCTGAGATGGCTGGTCATGCTAAGGACTTTGCCTATGAAAAGGCGAGGGACGCAAAAGACGCTGCTTATGACAAAGCGGATGATGTGATTAAGATGGCTACGGATAAGAGTGCTGAAGCTAAAGATAGTGCTCATGGAGCATACGAAAGAGTCAAAGAAGGGTCTAAGAATGCAAAAGACATGGCATCAGATAAAGCTCAGGATGTTAGAGAAACGGCAGGGCGAGCAATGGGCTATGCTAAAGACAAAACAACAGACGCATACGGATCAGGGAGCGAAGCAGACAGAAGATTCGAGGAGGCCTTGCATAAAGTTGGGGAAAGGTATGGTGGAGCTAAGGATTCGACTTCGAGAAAGACAAAAGACGCTTATGAGAGTGCAAAGGAGGAGGCTTCTGATGCTGCTGGAGAGTACGGTTCATATTTGAGAGACCGTAGTGCTGAGCTTTAGAACCGGAGAAGTTATATACGTCTAGGGTAAAAGCTAAACTATGCATTTAGATTTCAAACCTTCGTTTGTGAAATAAAATTTCTTATATGTATGTGTAATATATGTATATGTATATGTAAGAATGGTGGAGTTGCTTGTATTAGTTTCAAAAGCAGATTCTGAATTTAAGTTTAACCGTTTATTTAATCTGGATATAAAGACTGCATATTCAATCTCGATACAAACGATCCATACATATCAGGATGAAGTATAAATTTAGTAGCATTTTAAATTATATCAATTGAAGAGATTTATCTTCAGAGGGAATAGATGCGAGAAACTTTTTGAGACGCCTGTTGTAAACACAAGGTCTTTCCAAATGTACCAAATGCCCTGCCTTCTTTATACTCTCTATTGTTGCATTCTCCCCTATTTGTCTACGAAATCAACAATGACCAAAATTAGGAAAATATCAAAAAAAGTTCAACTGGCAGTAATTGCAAAGTTTTAATATCTTCAAAACTTATTACTCTTTCATATCTCTAGCCAATTCAAGGTCAAAGATTTGATCACTTTCACCCCACAAGAAATGTATTTTCTGCATACAGACTTGAAATGTTAGTATATAGTCGAATAAAAACAAATGAATGAATATAGATGAAAAGAACCAAAAAAAAAAAAAAAAACAAATCAATGTATGTACATATAACTTTTTCATACGTACCCGTGGGAAATGAGGGATTTGCGCGTCCTTGTTGCTGACGACAACAGCCTCTAACAGTTCAGCTCTTTCCTTCCTATTGTTGAACATTACCTACCAATTTCACCAGTAATACAGAATTTAGAACCCATACGTCAACATAACATTTCTTTATTCAGCAAAAAGTCTTTAAAAAATATATAATAGAAATTCTAGTTAATAAGATACCTGGTAGACAAATATAATATTGCTACCCAAATATAAATACAGGATATAGTTGAGAGTAGTTGAACCAATTATAGCTAACCTACCATATTCTATATATGTTCTATATAACCTGCTATATGTAGATTTATCCATATTTTCGTCACTTGATTCTAGATAACGTTAGGCGAACGAATTAGAATGAAGAAAATGTTAAAAATTCAACTCATTCTCAAATGAAGAGTATAAAAATAACATGAAATTAACTAAATCTGAAATTTGAACTTATGAATAGATAAATAAATAAACAGAGTAACATATACAGAGTTGGTTTATTCTATGCAGGAGAGGTTAGTTAAATCTAATAATAGTGGTTTTATAAGAACTTTGAGAATCCAATCCCACTAATACTAGATTTTAATAAAACAACGTAATCAATGAACTCCAAATATTGATGAATAATAATGGATCTAAATGAAATTGGCAACATTACTCCATATATTGTCTAGGCGCCAAAGTTAAGAGATTTGAGATGAAGAGGCAAATATACTTCGCGAGTCCCACCTAACTCTCACACTCACTCGTTCTTAGAAACGTGATCCATATGATTTTAGTATATCCTTGCGACACTCAAAATATTTATCATAATATATGGAACATTAAGTTATTAACGGAACATTAAATATCTTATCATATGATTGGTTATTAACGGAACATTACGTTAATGCAGTATCATGACATCTACTATAAATGATTTTTCACTAAAAGAAAAGAAAATAATTTAATTAACTTTGTGGGTAGTAACTAATAATTACGTACCTTGATGTAGTCTTTGAACAATCGTTTAGGGAACCACAAGGGTTTATGCACAGCAATGGTGAAGAGAGCCTTAAGTCCCTTAACCGAAGTCGGCAACAATAGATCCGTGGAAGAACTAAACCCTAACCGGTTCAAGCTAGACTCATTAATGGTGTCGGTCATTGTAGGAATCGAACCTGACACAACGATTGCTCTAACCATGTCCGGGTAAGCCTCAGCGATCTTGAAAGCCACCATGCCTCCGTAGCTAAACCCTACAGGAACAAACTTGTCCACGCCGAGGACACGAAGACCCTTGACCAAGCAGTCGGCTTGAAACCCCGGAGACCGGTCCGGGTTGTCGGAGTAGGATCCACCGAAAAAGAGGAGGTCCGGTATGTAAACAGAGTATTTCTTGGATAGTGCACCGACTTGGAACTGCCACGTCACGATTCCCTCGCCGGCGAAACCATGGATTAACAAGACGGCAGGTTTTTTCGGTTTATCCGGTTTGGTTGGTTTTCCTGTACCGGGTTTCTTCTTTAGGGTTTCCTTGGGGACCCAATAGTTTACCTTCGTCCCTGGTTCGATTTCTAAACTGTATGGAACGACGCCGGCCATTTTCATCAGACCATACAACAATGGTTTTTGTGCCTCAACAAAGTTCACCATCTTTAAACTTTTTTCTTTTCTTCTTCTTTTTTATTTTTGTTGAGAAGTTTGAAGGGAAGATCAAATGGGAAGTAACATTATATAACCTATAGACTTGGCACTTGGATTTGAATTTATCAAAAATGTGTTTGGTGTTGGGTTGTTAACTTTGTCTGTTGTTTCTTTTTGTAATTAGTCTCCTAATTGCGTACCTGTGTAGAAGAAGACACTAATTCGTTTAGTATATTGGCTTTAAGCCACCGTTGTGGGAAAATAAAAATAAAAATTGATTGAGAAAAAAAGAAGAAGAAAAGAGAGTTCGTTGGATCTAATTACAGTTGGGGGAGTAAGCGGGTGGATGACCTGCACATCCTACTTCTATGTCCCTATGTTACAGTTTCTTAAGTAAAATATTGCGTAGCAGATACGTAAGATTGTATTTGTTTGTAATATGTAGTTGTCTTGGTAACATAAGAGTTTCAAAAAACCATTCAGTTTGGATTTTATTTGACTTTGAATGGAGGGCTGAGGCCCAAATAAAAAATGACTCATATGGCTAAACACCTGTTTGAACTTCTATCATGTTTCCGGAAACATCTTGGCATCATCACATATGATTTTAAAGCCGATTGTTCCTACCATTTAAACAAGTCATGAAACTGTCAAATACTACAAAATAACACGATTTTTTTCAAAAAAATAAGAACTAAAACACGTTATGAAAAGGATAAATATTCCTCACATGCAGTTGGCAGTAACAGTGTTTAAGCAGAGCACACGAAGACCCAATTGACGGTCAAATTTCCAAGACAATTTGGGTATAACACGACAAACTTTCATTTTTGTCCACCCTGCCAGATATGTTCTTGGCTGAATCATCATTTGTTTGTTTTCCCTCATTTTTTATTTTTAAAAAATTGTGAAACATAAAAAATGCATTTTGAGAATATTATAGCAAACCTCACAAACTAGACGTTTTAGAAAGACATTTGTGAAGATAGATAGTATCTGAATCCCAAAACATTCACATTCTCCGTATAAAATCTAAAGATGCAAAAAAAAGGAGAATTAAAGGAATATGTAATAATATCACTGAATATTCATGGTCAAAGTAGGACACACATCATAAAAAGTTTATAAAGCAAGCTATGTATCATTAGTTCATTACCCGAGAGAACATTTAAAAAGTCATGTAATGAAAACACAAGTAGCTTCATGGAGTACGAACTTTAATAATAAACAAAAAAACAAATAACACTTACACATAGACCAAAAAAAAGACATTCAATATGTAATATACTATAAAAGAGTAAAATAATTAAGAATATGACCAAAGCTAAGATTTTTCTTTTTCGTTAAAAGGTATCCAAGGCTAAGACTTATGAGGGGGAAAATTAACTACGGACTGATCACTCATCACATCGTAAAATCGTGGACAAGGCTGGTCCGGTCGGCGACGTTGAGCCTCCAAGACAAGAACGGGTCGGCCGTGACGTCATGATCAGCGTTACCAACGAATGAGTATTCGTTATTCGCCGGCGAGTAGTAAGGCATTCTCTGCGTGTTATGCTGCTGATGGTGGTGTACCCAAGGCGACGATGAAACATATTGATTATTACTGTTATAATCATAATAATTTGCACCCCCGTGAGGATCCGAAGTTGGAACTCCAGCCGCCGTTGGTCCTCCGCCGGTGGTCGAGTTTCCGGCGGTCGATGCCCGTCTCTCTTCTTTCTTGAATCGGATTCCACACGCGTTACACAACGACTGATCAAATTAAAGATCATATAAAGTTATTAATTATCCAATACTATTGGTTGACTAGGGGTCTTTTGAAATAAAAATGAGCTTGAAAGCTACAAGTTTAAGTTTTGATATTTGAAACATGGGTAGTAGAATAAAAAACGTAGAAGTGGTGTCAAAGGTTATATGTTATTTACCTTGGGACCTCTTGGACCGTTTCTCCAAAGAGGAGTAGAAGTGGTGTCGCAGTTGGCGCAACGGCGAGCGAGGAGGTTATTACCGCCGCCTCCACCACCTTTCTTGGCACCGTTCAAGAAGTCCCAGCCTAAGGCGTTGGAGGTATGAGAAGAGAATCTACGTTCATCGTCATCGTTGCAGAGGCGAGTGGAGGGAGTTCCAAGCGAGAGAGTGCAGTCAACAGAAGCATAAGGAGAGGAATGATGGACGACGTCATTTTCAGAGGAGAAGAAAATTGAGAAACCCATCATTACACGTAGAGATATGTGATCGTGGAAGCCCTAAAAGGTTAGATATATAAAGAGAAGAGAGAGCCAGAGAGAAGTGTGTGTCTTGTGTTTTTTATTTTTGGTGGTTTATGAGGATGAAGAAGTTATGAGGAGACGGTGAAAGAGGAGTCAGCCAAAACAAAGAAAGAGTCCACGTTGCTGCTGTGAAACGGAGACAAGACGTATTTATAGAGAATTTGGTAACTTGACAAAAGAGGAAAATTTTGGTCCCGGTCTTATGTATGTATGGTTGAATTAATTCATTATTAATTCTGTTCTTTAGATTTACATGTGTTTGCTCCTTTAATTTACTTTGTCTTAAAAGATGTTGTAATGAATTAAATATGGGTTGGGTTTTTGTTCACTTCCAGGAGAACTTTATTGAAGTTTCACCATTTCCATTTCTTTTTAGTGGTGATCATCCACATAATAAGTAATATGTAGAACGTACACACGTCTAATTAGTTTCCAAATTGTAAAATAAAGTTACCAAATACTTAACGAACGATGATTTTACATCTATACAAAACTAATAGTCTAATAACATAAATAAGAATAGATTTCTCATTCAATTTCATAGCTATATATATATAAGTTGCTTTATATTTTTAATAATCCTGTCAATTTATTGAATTTTTGAACGATTTTGCCATAATGTCGGGAAAAACCAGAGACCACGGCTATAATACAACGTTTCATCTAGCAGATTAAATTAGTTTATACAGCTCCAAATATTGGTTTTATTAGGCAAATTCATTGAATATTTATTTGATTCGTGGAGGAAAAGTTAAAATTCCACCCCCAAGTGACCTGACCAGTCTTGTTTAACATAGCTAAGCAAACTACAGTGTTCTGATGTGTTCTAACATCGAGTAAATATTTTAAATGGTAAAGTAAGTAAATAAAATGATAAGTACATCTGCGGTTAAAGCAGGAGAGGCCAGAGAGGGAAGGTAGTCAAAAAGAGGCACGTGACTGGCAATGTCACGGTCTTCCAAGAATCTGGTCTCTCTCTCTCTAGTCTCTTCCCTACGATCACGATCATCTCGAAACCCTCTTTTTTTTTTTTTTTCAGAATCTCTCAGTCTCCTTCTTTCTTGCTTCACTAATGCCTTAGAATGTTGTTACGATTGTGGTCAATGCATGCATGAGGATGAGGGAGATCGTAATCGCCAAGATCGGTGCTTTTAAGGAGTTAAGGAATAAAAACTGACCAATGTTCAAGTTAGAAGTGAAATTAAAAAGGAATAAAGATAAAATGTGACCCAAGTGAGATATATACTTTGCAATGATTTAAAAGCAGTTACATATATTGTGTTCTTTCTTTAGCTTGGTGAGAGAGAGATTCTATATTTTCTGTTGATTGGTCAAAGAAGCAAACTCCAACTCATATTTTAAATTATAAAATTAAAAAGGGTGCAAAGAGAATGAACCCATCAAATGAGTACACTCCCTCGCTCTAATCCCTTATTTTCTTTATCCTTTATCCTTTTTATCTTTTATCTGTTTTTGAATCAAGTAACGAAGTTATGTTGTCTCCAAGAGCAGATCTATATTTTTTAAAAAAAAAATTGAGTTCAAAGTATGGTTTTGTATTAAATAATAAATTTTAAATAAGGTCGACCAAACCAAGTATGCTTTAGGTCAAAATGTGTTACGTTTTATACTATATTTAGTTTATAAGTAAGGCTAAATATGTGTATGTTTTATATTTGTCATATATTTTCTTATTTTTGAATTTTCAATATAAGTGTTTCACTCATTTCATTACAAACATCAACTGAGTTTTGTTAAACCTCACTCGTTCAAAAACACACACACAGAATCAAGAATCAATCGAGTTCGAAGATATATATATCAATACAATAATCTTGTTGGAGGACGTCGTGTGCCGCCAAACACGAGTGGACAAAATACTCGAAACCGGAAAGAGTATGATGCATATTAAAACATTAAACGAACACCAAGAGACCCAGAGAGAGAGGGAACAAAGAGAATCGGATCGGTCTTGAGATTGGTTATTTTTTGGTTCAATTGAGATACGACCACACCGCTTTCCCAAAAGATTCCTCTCTCTCTCTC
>NW_006238917.1:1314945-1366949 GCF_000375325.1 Capsella rubella | reverse complement strand
CCTACTCTCTCTCTCTCTCTCTCTCTCTCTCTCTCTCTCTAAACAGACAAACAATGAAAGGAGCTTCTTCTTTAATTAACTGCACTTTGGGAGTTTTGTATAAACAAAACAGATGGTCTTAAAACCTGTCTTTGTTACAGTAATGATGATGATGACCTCATCGTCTTCTTCCATGTGATGTCTTTGAAACAGCTTTCATGCCTTGAGAATCTCTGAAGCAGACAAAGTGAACTAAAGTTTTCCCGTTGGGGTACACAGCAAAGACGCTTGTCCCTATCTTCTTGTTGCACAATGAGCACATGCTATCACTTGTTACTTGCGCTACTCCTTTCCTATGTTTGTACAGTTCCTCTTTCACCTATATTTGTTTCACATTAATTTGCTTCGTTACTAATTGACATCAAGCCTAAGGGTTTCTTTTTATGCTAGGTGCCAGCAGTTTATATTAGTAAAGCGTATGTGGTTTCAGTTGAATTATTCTTCAAAATAAGGTTTGATCGAGAAAGATATCGTTTATGCATGTGATGTGATTACTTTGGCTTCCAGAAACACAAACATACCTGTAAGTTTTCACTCTGCCTCAAACTCTTGATGACTGAATAGTTCCTGTGTGCTTCACTTGAATTTCTTAGGAGGGGTGCAAGAAACGGAAGCAGGTTCTGTAGCAATTGAATAAAGAATGGGTGAGCTTCAATAAGATGCTAGTAGTAAGCCGCTATTGGATCAGTTTTAAGTCGGATCTGAAACATTTTTTACCTGAAGTTTAGTATCTCTAGGTAGAAGCTTGAGTGCCTGTGCACCGTTGATCCTTTCCCACCTTCGGCTCAACAGATCAAGAACTTCAGAAATCATAACGGTGGAGTCTCCTTCTTCCATGGGTTCTTCAGCCTCAACATCGCTTCTTCCACTGTCAGTGCTGCTACTGAGACCAAATCGCATATCCTCAGCACCTTCTATTGCAACAATTTTCTTGGATCGACCTCCTTTAACTTTTGAAGACAAAACAGAGTCCATCATCTTTGTGGTGTCTGAACTTTCAAATGATCCTAGAGCTACAATACGTTTTGCAAAGTCCTTTGCGCTTTTCTTTGGGTTCAGGTATATTTGCAGCACTGTGAGGTAGATATTGCTCGACGGTTTTCCAGATGGCAGATAAGAAATGGACTCATATATACGATCACAGTAAGCTAGCGCCAGATCAGGTGCATGAAGCTATAAGAAAAGTATAAACCCCAATAAGTTAAGCCATAAATAACAGTCTATAGAATCCACGGAAATCTGAATTCTATATAGTTTCACAACATACTTATCTATACAATGATATATCTACCCAAAGAATTTGCATATCAAAGTGTTTTTAAGCACAACTAGCCAACATTTAGAAGATTATTTGTTCAAGGAAATCAATCATATTTGGAAAATGAGGAGATTATTGATCGGTACCTTATGAACATAGATCGACAAAGCAAGTTCATGTTGATTCATTTTTCCCAATATAACTGCACGCTCTTCATAGAGAGCGTCACGTGGAAGACGCTTCAACAAAGTCTGTGGACTATATCCGGAGATGCTCTCTAACGCAGACAATAGTTTTTTCCTTTCGGGAGGATGATCCTTCTCATCCCATTTCTGCTGCTCACTTTTTACAGAATACAACTCGAGCACGTCAGAAAGGTAGATTTGTACCTGTAACGTTATCCAAATTGTTACTGCCAGCAATATGTAAAGTAAACTCAATGAAAATGTTTCCCATAAGTTCTATATTCTCACCATCTCGTTTTGGAGATTTCCAGAAACTGCGGTTTCATTCCTTTCCATCATAAGTTCTAAATATCTACCCTGCATATTTGGAGCATGCTGCTTCAGATACGAATTGACAAGGTCAGCCGAGATATTTCCAGACAAAAACAAGTCGATGGTTTGAGTTGGACAGCTTTCAAGGACAAGCATAGAGTACTCCAAGACAAGCATAGGATCAGTCCTGCAGAGAGGCTGCAGAGAGAAATCCAGCAACAGACAGTTAGCATCTCACAGCTGCTTCGTAGAATACTCAAGACTTTAAAAAAATGGGAATGTAGACTAAGTTATTTTCAATCAGTTCCAATATCAGACGTGGTTAACAATTTTTTAGTTTTCTATGACCATTTAGAATCTAATGATAGACGAGACAAAAGGTTAGCACCAAAAAAACTTGCCTTGAGATATTCAATGATCAACTCAGGACTAAATATCTGTGTAACTTCAGTTTGTGACTGGTTTGATTTGGACTCCTCTGATAGCTGATTAAGAAGCTTCAGGGCTTCATGGTGCATCGAATTGCTCTTGTACAATTCTAATAGTTGTAAATAACTTTTACTTTTCATGAGGATCTCCTCACAGATTTTAACGTCACAGTAGTTGACACCCTTTAATAATTCTATAGCAGCTGCAGACTGGCCAGTGTGTAGAAGTGCTTGGAGAAGAGCTGTATCAAGGATTGCAGCCATCTCCCTGGCACCTGAATTAAGTGGGATCGTACCACGTCCCTGCAGAAAAAAGATGTTAAATCCTCAACAATACTTTCAAACGTACAAATCAAGGAAAACTTATATTATGTATGAATCAGTTTCCAGGGAATTAGTCAATCAGTAGCTCCCAAAAGCATATAAAGTTTAACTATCCAAGAACTAGTCATCAATTAAGATAAATTCTATGCACCTTGCTGGACTTCTTAGACTTAGATGAATCATATGCCCCATATGTTTTACCAACAGCATCTGAAATGACCTCTTCTGTTCCTTCAGAAGTGGCCTTCTCAATAATAGCCGGCCTTCTCTTCTGCAAGTACTTTATAAGAGCCATCAAAGTGTTGTGACTCATCTTCTTAGATTCAAGGGCTTCATTGTCCTCAGATTCCAAAAAATACCGTGGAGATGTAGACTCCATATCATCTGAAATGCCGGATGAACCTCTTGACAGAGATGCTTCATCACCAGATATGTCCACCATCTTATCTGGTTGAGGAATAATAGTTGTTTTAGGAAGAATGATGGATGGATACATAGAAAGTACATGCGTTATATCTACTTGAGATGCGAGGAAGTGTTCCATGGCTTCCTCATAGCTCCCGTTTTCAAAAAGATAGTGAGCAAATCTGTATAATGAGAAGGAGACAATGATTATGAACATAAAGATTCCCATAGAACTGCACCTTACGATTAATGGGTAACAGTTAGAAGGTAGAGAAGGGCTTCTCGCTTACAGACCTTGTATGAATTGAACTCTCTTTCGCAGCTCGTAGGCTTGACTCCTCAGAGGGGAGTAATTTGCATAGAGCCAAGGCTTCCTCGAAGTTTCCTGAAGCTGTTAATTGCACAATCTGCGATGAAACTCAACCTTTTCAAAATATTTCAAAAGCATCTACTAGAGTTAAAGCAAAGTCCCATTACTTTAACACACCAAAGAAACTGAAATAGTGTCATATCCAACTGATATATGAGGTAAAATGTTACAAATTCTCTTTTTATTTTATTCTTTGTAACACATTCTCATATTCATCCATGAGAAACCATGAGCAGTAGCAAGAAACATTAATATTCTCAGAGCTAAAGTGAATACCTGGGCACCAATAGAGACAGGGAAGAGAACATAAACAGAGTTATCCAAACCAACAATCACAGCATTGTTGCTCTTGACAAGGCGACGAATGTTTTGAAGAACAATTGTCTGTATTAAAGGATATGGACTTCGAAGCAAGCGAACCTATCAAAACAAAGCCAAAAGGCATAATCACATAACAGGTTTCCAGAGAAGAGTAGCAAACTGGAATATCGCTAGGCAGGCACTTTATATACCTCAACTCGACGAGGCAACAAGGCTATAGCATACGGGTTTTGAATAACAATAGCTGTTGGGGCCTCTGACCAGCAAAGTCTCTCTGTTTGAAGGAGCTTTCCATTTTGATCAACAAAAACTCCAATGTTCTCCTAAAAGTACCAAAAGAAACTAATGAAGAAGACACTCCAAAACAATCTGAAATCTACGAACAGATCAAGGTAAGAATATTGCGGCCAAGAAGATGTCAGATGAAACAAATAACAGATGTTAAAAAACGTTACCACCGAAACACATTCAAAATTTTAATACAGAGTTGGTAAGAAAACCGAGCCAACACATTAAGCAGGGAAAGAGGAAAGCCATATATACCTTGCCCAAAATAAGTTCACCAGAAGGTAGAGATATGACAAGAGGAGGAGCAACCCTACCAGAAGGAAACACCTCAGAGAGTGTTCCATTGGCAGTGTTAAGTATCACATACTCTTTTCTAATCCCTAAACAAATGTTTTCTCCGCACCAAGAAATGGACTTGACAGTATCAGGAACTCCATAGTCTCTCACTTCTACAAATCCCCCTCCTCCTGGAAAAATACCACCAATCAACAGAATCAAATCTTCATCAAAATCCAACACAATGTGGTAGACTCATGATTCAAAATCGAGTAGAAAAGCTCAGAGATTTTACCATCATGCTTGAAAACACAGACCCTCTTTTGCCTAGAGAAACACAAGTACCCACGCCGATCATCCCAAGAATAAGCATTAGCACCTTTAGCTTTAGTAATCACAGCGACAGTCTCCAAATTAGGAAGTCCATGAAACGCGATTGACTCAGAGAGAGACAAAAGCAACTCTCTCGACGCCAATACCTCCATCGCCACAATCGGTTTCTTAGAGAATCCAGCTACGGTTGTCTCGAGCACGTAAGTCTCTTGATGCAGCTCCGACGGATCGGAAGTGGATGATTCCGGCGGAGAGTAAATGCGGAGGGAGCCGTCATAGCATCCGGCGAAGAGCTTCGAGCCGTAGGATTCAACAGCATCGATCCTAGCGGGACAATCTTTGAGAAGCTGGAACGAATCATAAGCGTTGTGAACCATTTCGTTGAGCTTTGAAATCTTCTGGGTACCTCTTCTTCTTCCGGGTTAATCACCAAGGATTCATGGTGTTCAAATCCAATTAGACGAAAACAAATTGGGGTAAAATCTGGAGAATGAACCCAGTCCGATGATACAAAAAAGTAAAACGATTTTTATATCAAAAGTTTCATCCTTTCAATTTTTGAGCTTTGAATTCAACTTGGAGCAGAGACAGATATGATTTTTTCACAATCGAACGTGCAATGATTATAGAGAAAAAAACACTCAAAATATAAGATTTCAATTAAATTAAGACAAATGGTCCCGGCGGGGCTCGAACCCGCGACCTTCGGCTCATAAGACCAACGCTCTAACCAACTGAGCTACGGGACCGTTTGTGGGAACTAATCAATATTAATCTAATTTAATTGTGTAAATTTGATTATTTCATATTAAGTAAACGACGATGTTTGCTGATAGCAATTACATAGTTCATCAGAACTATCAACTATGTCTATAACATCATAACTAAAAGGATAATTTTTTTTTTCTTTTTTTGAACAAAACTAAAAGGATAATCTCATAACTTCAATTAAGGAACACAAAACTAGAATTACACATAACAACAATATTCTCACACTTACATAAAGCTTTAATGGCAAGGGTAGTCTCTTCATTATCATATAATCTTTGGCTCACTTATAAGAAAAAAGAGGCAAAGACTTTAGAACTTTATTAATCTCCAAGTTACAACCAGCACATATTCTATTATTATTGGCACTTCGTCTTCTATCAATGAGAATAAACCTTTATCTTCTTCTCTTCTTGTTTCTTTGTATATGTGTATATTCAACTCTCAGCTAGCTGCTGATGCTATAGAAGTCGCCGGCTCAGGAACAACATCGGATGCAGAGAAACCGTTTGGTTTCGGATAGTGTTTCTCCTCTAGTCCCCAGAATTTTGCTGTTTTGAGATCGTCTTCACACATTTGTCTTGAGAAATCCTCATGATCATACTCTAGTGTTGCTTCTCCTCCAAATTCCTTGGGGAGATTCTCAACATCGAAGTGTGATGTCATCAGCTCATCACTTGCTTTGTCTTTCGGGTACACGAAATTCACCTTTTGAGCTGTTCTTGGGTCCAAGAAGTACTTCACAGCCTACACAAATAGAAGAGTAGGTAATGAAACTCAAGAGAGAGAGAGAGAGAGAGAGAGAGACAATTTTGATGAGAGTGTTGTAATGAGGAATGGTTTTTCTTTTGTACCCTGTAGACTGCTTGGAAGATTCTTGGTGGATTGTACAGAAAAGCCATACCGAGTCTCTCAGGGTAATGATTCTGTAAAATGTAGACAATTTCTCGTGTTGTTTTCATAGGGACATTAGCGGCCATAGACCAACCAGTGAAATCAATGAGCCAAGACATTTGTTCTTGTCCCTTGGGAAGGTTTAGGATTGCATTTTCAAGAAGATACACCAAATGCCTTATATTACCTTCTGGTGAAGTTGAGTTCTGTTTCATAAGATTGAGTGAGATATATATGTAAGTTTTTAAAACTTATGGAAAATATTCAGTCGTATATAAGTATAATTGCGAAAAATCGGCTTACTAACCTGCAATGCGGGTCTCATTATAAGCACTACTCTACCTTGTCGATCATGAAAAGTAGCTCTTGAAACTTTCCCGGTCTCACCTTCATGTGCTACTTGATTCTGGAGTGACAAATTCAAAAGATGATTCAAGCTGAACAAAAGAAAAGAAGTAAATAATAAAACTCAAAAATGTATATATGTGTACCCAACGGATCTCTTGAGGTTTGTATGTTGATCTCCATTTAAGAGTCTCATCAATCATTTTCTTGGCTTTTTCCACATTCCAGTTACGAGCATCCAAATATCTCCTCAAGGTAGCATCAGAGCAGAAAACTAAACTATGTCCGGAGAGCGGTCCTATCGCAGATTTCAGCTCGATAACCTGAAGTTGTAGAAGTTATTATAACTATAGTACTAAATAATATCAATGTTCATACAGTGAAAAAGAAGCTTCCATTGTAGGTACCTTGTTATCTTTGTGAGAATCATCCTCGAGTTGGTGAGCATTCCTTCTCTTGAACATGTTTACTTAACAATCTTTAAGCTTTAAAAAGGAGACAGCTTCAAAGCCTAGTAAAGATCAAAACAGATATATTGAAATTGCTAATCCACTTTTAAGCAAACCAACTCCTAAAGACTATCCAAGAATGAGGAAAAGAACCTTTTACTTATCAATAGAAAACTCGTAAACACAAAACCTTACATCTAAAACAGGATCAAAGGATTCTTATACTAGTATTTTACCACATAAAGATCTCAAATGAGCAGGTATAGAGACTTTTCGTTGTAATCCAACCTTTGAATCTTCTTAACATCTGACAAAATTCTATACAAGATGAAACGGTGACTAAAGCTTCTAGAGAACGACATGTCAAAAGACATAAATATGGAATTGATGAATGACTCTTGTGATTCAAAGAATTGATTACATTTGACTTTATTTATTAACACACACAAAAACAGCGAATTATATAGTACTTGGACATAAAAGAGTTAAGTAATTAGTTCCATTAAAACAAAACAATTCTTCAAAACCTGTTTCCATCAAAAAGGGTCTGTTCTTTCTTTTCTTGAATGGTCACCATGAAACATACTAAATACAGTATGATGATCGCGAATCTTAAACGTTTCTAAAGTATTCAGTAAATAAAATCATGACACAGAAAGAAAGAAGAAGGAGAAAAAGACGAGAAATTTACGATCGAAGCTCACGGAAATGATTATAACCTAATTCGCATCATATCAAAAGAGAGTTTGTAAATCGAAAGGTAAAAAAGAGAGAATCTGACCTGATAATACAGATCTTTCTTTCGTTTCGTTTCTTTCAGTAGATGAAAGAAACTGATCAATCAAAGAGAGAAAGAGAGAGAGAGAGAGAGAGAAAGAGTATGGATCACAATGGGAGTTTGGTCGTCACGCCACAAGCGAGAGTATCATTCCCACTTCCTAAGGACTTTAAAAACAAACAAATGCTTTAGAAACGTGTAGACACATTAGCCATTTTCTGTCCGCATGTAATACAAATTTTTTGTTTGTTTGTTTGTTTATTGTGAAAGGTCAATTAAATTGGAAATTATTTTTTTCTATTCAATTTATTTTATTTTATTAATATCATTTTTGACGTTGGACCAAAATAAATCAGATCTGAGACGATTTTATGACAAGAGGACAAGATCCCCACCAAGTAATAGTTTTGGTGATTTTTCCAAGAGGGCAAGATCCCCATCAAGTAATAACCTTCTTTCACGTTCACCAAACTCTTATCTGTCTTTGTATTTTTCTTATTATACATACATATTTTGTTAAAAAGTTAAATTATCTGTTGTTTCACGATCTAGTCCATCTACAATACGTACGTTGCTATTATAGTTAGACAACAACTTGAATTCAGTAATTAGTTTCAAAGAAAGTCATTAGTTATGTGCTAACCACTCTTTTCAAGGTTTAGAAGACAAGTCCATAAAAGACTGCATCAGCCATCAGCTAATTCATACATTTTTTTTTTTTTTTTACATTTTCTTAATTTAAATGTAACGTTTTACTCGATCTATCGACTTTTAAAAAAATATTTAAAAGATTCGGTTTAGAAACACAATCATGTGCGTATGATTTGGTTTAATCTTCCAAATAAAACGGTATACAGTGTGGCCACATAAGTTGGCATCTCTATGGTTTTTAAATTAAATCAGCAGCATTGACGTTGGAACAAGTATTAACATTAAAAATTACACATGTGACGTTAATATGATACCTAATCATTTCTTAATTATATAGTTTCATATCATATCTCTTCTAGCTACAAAACTTGTCTTCTCTTAGATAGGTGTATATTAAATATTATTGTATTTTAATCCTTTTCTTTCGGGCATAATATTGTAATATTAATCTTTTGTTGTTGTTACCACATCGTTATTTTTGGTATTCAAATGTTTGCGATGTCAATCTAACTGAAATTCAATAATTCAAGAGAAAACCAAACTAGAATCACATCAAACCAAAACGCAATTAAAACCAAACTACGGTTTTTATAGGTTTCACTCTTTCAAAAAAGCCAAACCATAACATATCTAAATTTGGAAGTTTCAAAAAAAAAAAAAAAAAAAAAAATTGGATTATCCACTCCTATTAGTCTTATACATGTCCATTTAAAATATTGAGATAAATTATAAGTATTTGGGAAGATCTCTCTGCACATGTTAAGATTACCTTATAATTGACAATATACATATCATGAAAGTCTGTCATATATTTACATGGATTTTAAGTTATTTTATATAATTGAGTTACTTAAGTTCATAGTTACATTGTAGGACTAAAATGCAGAAACTATTTGCTTAAAATTTGTACAACTTTTAAATACAACACATAAGTTTTTTTTTTCATCAAATATTACACATAAGTAATATAAAACTATTTAACAAAGATTTACTAAGACATCTTTTAACAAACAAGGAAAAAAGAAATACTGAAATAAGGTGAAAATTGCGAATGAATTAACCTTGATTTAACAATTTCTACATCATAAAGGTCCCCAACTACAATAAATATAATATGTTGATCACATCTTCCTGCAAATCTTGGTAAAATAGAGAATATTATATGGTTCTTATTTCTGGCAATCCAACGACCATGTCTGGTAGAAAATCAAATGTATAACCCTAAACTCATTTCATTTCAACAATGATCAATTCCACTTCACTTTGTGCAGGTTGCTAAAGACAAAGAGAGAGTCCCATTTTCATCAAACCTAACTTCATTTCAAAATTTGTGTTATACAATAAATTACAGCGGCGAAAGATGGTTGAAAATAATCAGATCTGGGTGGATTCGAACCACCAACCTCTCGTAATGAGAGCTCTACCATTTTGAGCTTACAGATCTATTAACAAAAACCATGAGCGACTGGTTAAAGCCAATGGGCTACGCTAAGAATTTTGTCAATCCTTTTATTTAGAAATAACCCATCCAATCTATCTTCTCTCCATCTTGAAGCTTCATGAAAGCAAACCCTATACACAATTAGATGACAGCCTAAACAAAAACCAATCAGATAAAAATCAGACTTTAAAATACCTTTCAAGTATCATTTGAAACAGTATCACATTAAAAACATTTATAGAAAAAGAAACTTGCCTTCAAAATATATTCATAATATAGTGCAAAAGAAATCAAAGAACATGATACAACAATAGTTTAAACTAATAAAATTTCAAGAATTTAGATTGTCAACAATAATATAAAACATAAGAGCTGTTGTATCAATATGGTATCAAAGCGCCTTCATACACATTTTCATTGTACAGACTACTTGTTTTAGATACCTCGGTATGTATTGCTTCTCCAGCTGCTAGACCATAGCTCCCAAGTTCATGTCCCAGGATAAATCCAAGTAGAAATTTCTAAATACATTAACATGTTTTATTGAATGAAATTTAATAATAATACTTCTGTATGGATGATCACAAAAATGGATACAAACTCTTAAACATCGCTCTTTACAAAAGACAAATCAATAACAAGCAAAAATATATTGCATATAAAATAAATTGCGTTTCTGAAAGTATCAAAACTGGAGAGAGAGAGAGGAGTTATATCACAGCTACAACAATTATAATTCCCAGCAATTCTCCGCATAATAATGATTAAATCAGTCAACATATGTGGTATGAAACAAAATTGAAAAACAGTTCGGGGATGTAAGATTACTGGGGGAGTCAGATTTGTTGAATGATGCAGGATTGTTATATGACTGAAACAAAGCAATTAAAGATAATTGAAATTTTGAAATTAAAAGTACCTTTGTTGTTTGGATTTAGATGGCCAGCTTGTCTCCAGATCCACTGATCCGGATCGTTTTGAGAAATTTTCTGTGGAACTGAGAAATATTTGTGGAATCGAGAGTGCGCAAGAGTGAGAAGCAAGACACACAAAAAGAGAGGGGAGAACCCGGGCAAAAAAAAATCCCCCGTGCGAACTCCCCTCAACCAACACGAAACTATATTTTTTTATTAAGGATTTGTGACCTGCCATGCAAGCGCACCTGTCATGGCAAAGGTCGGATGACAAAGATGTTTTTACTCAGGAACTCAAGCCTTTTTTCAAAACTATCCCCAAAAGGCTGTATCGTCCCTCAAAACATCTCATACATCCATCATCATAACTCACATCAAATCAACACATCAGCTTCTTCTCTCTTCTTCAATCTCTCCTCTCCAAAGCTCGGATTCATCACCTCATCGACAGATCAGCGCCGCATACCATAGATCTGAGAAACCTCGAGGCCGATTTCATGATCCAAGGATAGGATCAGATCTGGATTCCGAAATTAGATGAACAAATAAGAATTACATCTAGATCAATCGAATTAAACGAAACAATTATCAGATCGAGCTACGAGAAGCCATAATTACCAGTTCTTCAACCGATCTTCGGGGATCTTGAGCTGTACGATCCGTCTTCTGCCGATGAAACAGCCAAAGAAACTCGATCTCTTCATAAAAGACGCCGATCTGTAGATCGGAAACAGATATGTGACGATCTACATCGAGTAGCCTCCGATACGACGGCGTCGTAGAGAGATCTAGAGAATACGATGAAGAAAAGTTGAATGAATAAAGCGGGTATGAGAGAACCTAACAGGTAGACGTGTTATTATATATATAGATGGTGAGGACTAATGGACGGACGAGATTGATTGGTTAGACATAAGATGAACGGTCTAAGACTGATCTTATTGGAGAGATTACGTGTTTTAGGGCGTTTTTAATGTGAGGCGGTTGTTTTACACCAAAGAAAAAAAAAAGAAAAAAAGAAATTACAAAGAAAAAGGCGTTTTGGGAAGTGGACAGCTAATATGCGTTGTTGGGTGTTTTACCGATTCATTGCGTCGTACCTAAGCACATTTTCTCATTGGACAAATGGTATCTTCGTAGCAAGTTCCTTCACGACTCTCCCTTATTTATTTTTGGTCTTTCTTTTATTTTTATTTTTAATTTAAAGAGCAAATATTGGCCTACCTTCTAGATTCTTTCACTTTAATTAAGATTTGGGAGAGAAAATATAATAATGGGCCACCATGGTAAATGAGCTATTTATTACAAAGCCCAACATAAAAAAAGCGCAGCTGCTCTGTAAATCCAATCAATCACATAGTCTGGAAATATTTTGTATACAAGCCAAGATGCATACAAGACTAGACAATACAAGAGTATGTGCATTAATAGTTTTTCTAGCACAAGTCTCCATGAGGATTACTAACGTTTTTGTTTCCTGTTTGAGATGCACTGCCTCTAATCTCAGCATAGCCTGGGGGCAGCTTTGGCGGATGAACAACAGGCAAGTTTATGGAAGATCCCGGCACACCAGAAGGTCGGAATGACCAATTGATTGTGTTGATACCTGTAGATGGAGATGGATTTGAAGGGAATTGGTTATGTTGCCTTAAATATACAGGCAATGTGTCCTTATCGCCTAGCTGCTGCTTATCAGGTTGTTGCTTTTCATAGTCCATAGCATTAGGTTTGCCTGCTTCGCTTATCATCTCTCCTGGGTTCATGACACTGGCGGTTCCAAACAGCCAAGGCTGTCTGAATTTTGGCTGCTTATCTTCTTTTCCTTTAAGTTGTTGGTAGGTATGATCACAAGTGTCAATTGGTTTGACTGATGGCTTGTCTCTGTCCATGAAGCTTGATTCCGGTGGATCCACAGCTCTAGGAGTTGTTGAGCGGGTTGTGGATATTGTGGTTGTGGGAAAGGCTTTCTCTGGTGGGACGGCTGGTGTGTAATTAGATGGGAGCAGGTCATCCCAATTTTCTAGTAGTTCCTTGTACACTTTACGTAGGGTTACCTCAGTTAGTCCAGTTATTTTACAAATCTCTGCTTGCGTCTTTCGTTTGTCTTCAAGCTGACATGCCAGATAGATAGCAGCTGCAGAAATGCTGATCGGGTTTCTACGGGTGCAGAAGCATTTGTTGATCACAACTTCGCCAATATGTGTTGCTAGTTCCTAGGAAGATTAAAAATACGTTGGATTAGAATAGGAATCAGAGTGGTGTATTTGGGATTCTGCCTTGTGAAGATATATGTAAGTCTCACTGAAAGAGGGAAAAATTCCAGGCATTATTGATACACCATTCACGTTGCATTTTAAGCCTTTCAAAAAGAAGTACAAGGTCAGTGGCACACCTGAGCGGATTTATTTAGTTGAAGGAGGGTACAGAATCTTGGCATATGAACTGATATAGAGTTGCTATTGATGGGTTGACTTAGTTGTAGAGCTTCTCCCAAAATCTTGATGTACTTCCCAATTTCTTTCTGCTGTACATTGGCTGCAATGGAGATTTCCTATTGTGAAAAAGCAAGAGAAATACATGAATCAGAAATTTAGTCCGGAAACTGAACTGAAAAGTGCTGCTCAATATGCATCTAACAGCTAATTGACGAGGGGGGATAGTTCACAAATATAATCAAACAAGTAGGAATATTGATAACAACAGTTACTTATTATAAAGACAATACACCAACATGGAAGCTTGACTCCTTCCTGCAAACACACAAGCTTCAGAGGTTCTAGTTCTTGAATTCAAAAAGTTCGACAGCATTTTATGGCAGCTGTTCAAAGGCTTGCTCAACATACATTTAAATCATAATTCCCTAATGTAGATACAATAACAAACAAAACTTTCTGATCTGATGTAAGAAATTTACAATGCAGTTTCAAGAAAATGAAGGCTTAGTAGCTGAATCTTCAAATAAAACTAGTAATGAAATAAGGTTTTCTAGGTACCTGAAGAGTTCTAGGCTCCTGAGCTTCCCTAATAGCTTGAACAAGGCAAGCAGTGGCTAAAGCTTCAACGCTTCTGTTCCGCAAGCAAGTAGCTGAGCAACAATCCCTAAACAACTGGAAAGCATGCTCAGAGATATCACAATCCAACCCTAAAATCGACGCCACATCGATAATCTGCATATAAGCCCTAAGATTATCCACCACAACCGTTGAAGAATTCGAATTTGTAGAATTCGATGTGGAGGAAGCAAGTTCTAGGGTTCGTTCGAGTTCAGAGAGATGACCAGAGAAAGAGAGGGAAGAGCGAGCGAATATCGGGTTAGGCTCGAGTGACCAAGTAGAGAAGGCGGTGATGAATCCAGTAGGTTCAAACGGATCTTCCTCGTCTTCTGGAGACGGTTGCGCCGCCGTTTGAAGATCAGAAGTGACTAGGCAGAGAGGAGTGTCTTGGGCTCGGAGATGAAAGAGGTGTTGGTTTTGCGTCTGCCGTTCTTCTACAACGCGACCGCAAGATGAGCACTCCGTTATCGATCTACCGGAGCTTGTGGTGGCACACCGTCCTTGCGCCGATGAACAGTATGGACACTTCATTTTTTTCCCTCTATTTTGAATATTTCCTTTTCTTTTTGCTCTCCGACGTGTGATAAGGCGAGAGAAAAAATAACCGCGATAATTTGTTCTTCTCAGAATAAAAGATATTTTTCATCATTTTATGACTTTCAATTATATTAAAAAGTTATATTATTTGCTCAATGGAAAATTGGAGATCTTGAAATTGGAATGAGCTACCAAAAATTTATTTCTGTAAGGACCGGACACAAATGTGGCGAAACGTTGGCAATGGTGAGAGCTTGGCACTAGACACACAGATTCATGATGAAATGTATCACAAGGATCCATTGGTTCTTATATTTATATATATAAATGTAACTCTACGTAATTATCAATCGATAGAAGGAAAATTGATCTCGAAAACAAGAAATTTAATATTCCAAATTGAACCATCTATTTGGTAGTTCATCTTTTGGCTTCAGCAAAAGTAGATATGATCTGAGGTTTATATGTAAACGCGTGTTACCAATACCACTATCAGCTACTTTGTTGCTGGCTTGTGTAGAATTCTCTTCAAGTTTCTTCCCAAATCCCTTGCGCTCTGAGAACAAACCAAACAGAAAACTCGTGTTAACCCTGTCTTTGAACAATCCAAGAGAAGATATTAAATATATAAATTCTGATGTCTATCAAGAATCTAACTTGGTGTGGTGGAAGCTCTACCAAACTTCCCCAACTAACTTATACAAAAGGGGTTTGGCAATAAATGCCAGAAACAAAACCGAAAGCTATAGCATTCTAAAATCTCATAACATATTTTGTAAGAAGACATAATCTACAGACCAGTATCTCTAAAATGTAACAACCTATAATCTTAACACTCTTCATACCCAATCTTCCAGCAAAAATAGACCTTGGACCATTATAACTTAAAGAGTAACACCAAATGATCAATAGCTGATCAGCAGAAACACAAGAACTTGACCACAAAACTTAACAAACTAAGTACACTCACAAATCACGATCGAAACTCCAGATTCGAGATTGAACATTACCATCTACTCCAGCCCACTAATAGAAAAAGAGAACCAGCAAAGGTACCACAACAAGAGGCAAGATCTACCATATATTCAAACTGTATCTACTGATTCTAACTCACAAATCCCACACCCATCAAAGAAAACTAAACAATCCAGTGAAATTTTAAATCAAGAATCGTCACCATTGATCTGGAAGGAGGTGGATCAATTGTAATAGACTGCACCGACATCTTGGCGATTTCACCAATAGCAGCTTCTCTAACCCCAGGCACATCACTAGTGAGTTCTTCATAAGCAGCTACAAAAGCCTCTTGCCAAAATCTAGGCAACTTGATTCGACGACTATTCGTATACACATCCCACATATGCTTCACCACTTTCTCCCTCTCCTCCATTTCCTAAAAAAAACACCACAAATTCCAATACCTCAAAATCAGCCTTCGTTAAAATTACAATCTACAAACCAAATCAACCAAAAACTCGAGAGTTTGAAAGAGAATGGGTGAACAAACCAGAACGTCGAGGTTATCATAGATCGGAATCCCTAGATCTTCAGAGAACCGGTTTAGATTCCCGGTGGATAACCGAAGAGTGACGGTGCCAGTAAACATCGACCAAAATGCCAAAAGCAAAATCGCAGCAAACGCCCAGAACTTGTATCGACCTCTTCCAAACAAGATCGAGTCAGAGCTGTCCTTCTTCGAATTCGCCATCGTTGTTCCCGTCGCCGTGGTAGCCGTCGTCGTCGGCAATGCATCGTCGTCCTTCATCTCGATCTCAAATATGAATTACACTATAAAAAATCTAGCGTAGTGAGTGACGATTACACCAATTCTAAGCTCTCATGAATCGATTTCGGTAGATTCAGTGTAATTGCAAAAGTGTCGGTTCGAATTTGTTAAATCTGGGAGAACTTTATAAAAGAAAAACACAGTTCACTCTCTTCACTTACTGGGCCATTATTAATGGGCCATTGTCTGATAAGTAATTGACGATGTATTAGCCGTAGATCTTAAATTGGTAAACAAAGTGTACTAAAGGTTTGCGTCGATCGTGACCGTTGGTTTATATAATTTGATAAAAGCCACACAAAAGTACATCTAGAACGGCGTCGTGTAATGAGAATTAAACCGCAAACACGCAGTCGTTTCATTTAAAAGATACATATCATGAACATGTTAAGCTGCGCTGTTTTCGCCGCGTACTTTATCACCATCTCTTTGAAAAAGCGCTTCGATTTCTTCTAGTGATTTGCCTTTGGTCTCCGGCAAGAGGAAAAAGAAGAAATTCCAAGCCACTGCGGCAACTCCGGCGAACATAAAGAATGCTCCGCCGGTGGTTATCGCTTTAGTCAACGACAAAAACGACATCGACACGGTGGCGTTCATGACTCTGTTCACGGCAACACCGAGACTCGCTCCTTGGGCCCGAAGTTTCAACGGGAAAACCTCAGAACTGTAGACCCAAGTAATTGGGCCGAGCCCAATAGAGAAAACTGCAACGAAACCGTAAGCAGAGACAATGCTCAGAACCAAAGCCCACGCTAATTTCCCACCAGAATTCTGAGCCATTGTAAGTCCAAATCCTAACATTGTCAGCGCTATGACCATACCTCCAACGCTGGTCAACAAAAGCTTCCTCCGACCTACCTTGTCTAACAAGAAAGTGGCTGTGAAAATAAACGTCGTTTTCATGATTCCGACACCGATTGTAACAAGGAAAAGCTTGTCTTTAGTAGTGATTCCTGCTCTCTTGAAGATCTTCGGACCGTATAAAAGCACGGCTTCGATTCCGGTGGCGTGCTGGAAGAAATGGATCCCAAGAGCGGTTAAAAGGACTCGTCTCACTGCAGGAGTTGGTCTTAAAATAAGTTCTTTCCACACTCCTTCACCATGAGTCTTCTTGTTCTCCATCTTAACAACATCGTCTTGGCATTTAGGGTCGATTCCCGCAGCAGTTTTGATGTCTTGAAAGCGGAGCTCTGCTTCTTCGGGTGAATTCGATACCAATTCCAATATCTCCTTGCCTTCCTTGAGACGGCCTTGCATAATCAACCAACGTGGGGATTCAGGCATCTTCAAGATCCCGAACGCTAGCACTAGGGACGGAACCGCGGCTATACCGAGCATGAGTCTCCAACCGATATGCATAGGTAACTTGGAGAAGAAGTAATTCACGAGATAACCGATTAAGATTCCTATACTGATACAGAGATGAGGAAGAGAAGCTAAGAGTCCTCTATGCGAAGCTGTTGCGATTTCGGCTGAGTAAACCGGAGCAACCATCAGAGCAAAACCAACTCCGAGTCCGGCGGTGCATCTACCGGAGAGGAGAACTGGATAATTAGGACCCCAGCCCATCAATATTGAGCCCAACATGAATAGTATTGAGGCCAAGACGATGGTGTAACGCCGTCCGATAATATCCGACGTCCTTCCGGCGAGGAGTGATCCGAAGAGGGCACAAAGGTTGAGAATCCCGGTGAGGACTTCGATTTGAACATCGTTTGTCTTCAAATCTTCTTCTATAAACACCATAGCTCCACTCATAACACCAGTATCTACATACCAAACGAAACATACCTTATCAGTTCTTATCCTCAAAAAAAAAAAAAAAAAAAACTATCCCAATGATCTTGAACCAAAAAAAAAAAAAGTTATTTAAAAATATTTAATATAACTAAATACTAACCGTAACCGAAGATGATGGAGACGATGGAGGCGACAATAGAACATTGAAGAGCGAATCTGTTAACTCCGACAGGCTTCTCGCCGGTGATTTGATCGGCCATGATTATTAATTAATTCACCACCACGTTACCAGAAAAATATAATCAGAAAAAACTATAGGGTATACAGACGTAAAACTATAGAAATGTCTCTAACAGTTATAAGCTTTTTATCTGAAAGTTAGTTAAGAGTTTGGTCTTAATCTCTGAGTACTACCGAAGAAGAAGATTCGAATATATAGAGAAAAGAAAAAGAAAAAAAGAAAAACAGAAGACAGCACAGAGAGCTAGGTAGAGAGTACTCGTGAAAGCCACAAGCCTTTGTTAAGAGAGGATTTAGTTAAATGAATCCGGTGGACAAAAGTCATCCACATCTTCTTTATATATATTTATAGAAGAGACATGTTTTGTGATAAAATGACCTAAATCAAAGATTCCAATTACAGACCATACAGCTACTTGTGTAAATTATTTAATAACGGCTTGACCAGAGTCTTAACTTGGTAACTCTGATGTGTAAATGCCTGACTTGGCGTTAGTCGTTTTAGTTAAGTTTGGATTTTGGATAAGAACGTATGCGTAACAAAGTTGACTTTTTTGTTTTTTGGGGGGGGGGGGGGGGGATTAATTTGACCAGCTATAAGATTAAAAGATAGGGCTAGAGACACCGACAAGAATCCGTTGTATTATTACTGGATAAGAACTATTTTTAATATCTGTTTTTTTTTGTTTTGATCCTCGTGAAGATTTTTAAATGTTCTTGTTTTTATTTATACTCGTGAATGTTTTCAAAAAAATTATGTCACTGTGTGATACCCAAACACATATTTTGGCTTGACTCATCAGGGTCAACTATGAAGAGTGTAAAACGTCATGGGTCCATTTAAATGTTTATTTTTCAAAGTTTGAACTTTTAGATGATTTGTTACCAGAAGTCAAGTGGCTATCCCATTAAATGGAATTTAATTAAATCTTAAATCCTAAAGATTTTAGACTTTGAATCATGTGAAAAGCCAAATACATTTTTTCTCTTTTTTTTTGTTTTTGAAATCAGCCAATAACCAAAATACTTAAATTAGGATTCATACTTTAATACGTAAGACAACCAAATATTAAACGCAATTTCGATATCCTCAAGAAAATACAACCCTACAACTACAACTTACATCATGATGCGGTAGAAAACTACATACCTCTAAAGAAAACCCTAAAAATGAGCTAAAATTCAAAACCAAAATGGGGACCAACTGAAGAGAAAATATCTTCAATAATTAATTTGGATTCGATATCTTGAAAACAATACTTTGTCTTAATTATAAAAAGAAATATAAAGAAAAGTCTCGATACTTACTTTTAATAATTTATCAAATGTTGGACTAAACAGTATACACCATATCTGCGCAGCCGTAACCTCGTGTGGTACAAACGTCATGTAAAGAATGTGTTATCACACACATACAACACACATAGCCGATGAAGTATTCATTAAATAATAATATTTAAAAAAATGAACAAACTCAAAAAAAATAAAAATAAAAATAATAATAATATAAACCACGAGATGAGCTTCGATTTCGAGCGATTGTAAATACTTTTTGTTTTGTTTTTCCAAAACAACCAAAGAAGTTGGGATTCATGCAGGATTGTTCATCGACAAACTTGGTGTGTACTAGATTAGGATAAAACGGTTTGACTATTGAAAAACAAAACCAAAAATTAGTTTCACTTGGTGTTCGGTCGTCTTTGCCCTTCTCTTTTGGTTTTTGCTCTTGAGATATGAACATGATTTAGATAGTGACTTGAGAAAGGGGACGAATTAAATTTGTATTGCTTATATAGCTTTCAGACGCCTCAAGTCAAAAAAATAAAAATAAACAGTAATCGTGGAGCAACTGTTGAAACGACATTACAGTTGATTTTCACGTTCCTGATTTAACGTTGTTAAATTTTTTCAAATTTTGTTAAAAGTTAAACTTTTAACACACATCAAAGTTGATTACACGTTTTTTATTTTCAAAAGCTCACTTTATAAACACTACAGAGATTTTGTTCACCAACTTTGTACTGTTCTGTTTCCGGGTGAGTGGTGCTATTGGACTCTTTTCGTCAAAAGTTAATATTGGACTTATTAGTATATGAAGAAAACATACTTTCAACGAAAACGTTCCACCGTTTATAAAATATAATATTCAGGAGTCATCTACTGTAAATTTGTAATGAATAATGGTTTATCTTACACAACACTCTAGGATTTGCAAATGTGCTTAAAGATATTGAACTCAGAACACTCTCAATTATCAGAATCCTATGAATCCATATATTTGTCACTTGGGAAAATCAAAACTAGGGGAAGCCATGTCATAAACTGAGTTCGAACAGTCTAACTTGGACCTTTTCAAAAATATGTAAAACATAAAATGAACGAGAAACTTGAAATCATCATAAAGCGCAAGTGTGTAGAACATACAAGTGAACTCTATGAAGCTGGATATTGTTGACCACCAACAACAAAAACTTCAAGCTTTTACAAGCTAATTTATGAGGAAAGCAAAAATGCAGGGACAGCTTATAAATAGACCTGCATACTAGATCATAAATTTCAACAAGTCTTAAATAGCTCAAGCAACATAATCAAATCTTCAATCACAATGCTATTGAGCTATTAAGCAGCAGCTTCTTTTGCAGAAGCATCCGTTTTTGAATCCAGCCCCAGTTCCTCCTCGAGTTTCTTCCACGCATTCATGAAGCTCGGAGGGAATTTCTTCTTCACCGTTCTAATCAACCCTTTCGCGTCATCTATCTTTTTGTTCGCCACCAATCCCGCAGCCAAGTGCTTCAAAGTATTGAAATCAGGAATCTTGTTCATATACACACTCTTCTTGAAGATCGCATAGCCTTGCTCGTACAATCTGCTGTAACACAGATGAAATATCAATGTCCTAAAAGTAGCTGCGTTGGGAGCACAGCTGTTTCCTTCAAGCCCTTCATACACTTTCTTAGCTTCATCCAACATTCCTTTCTCGCAATACGCAGTCATAAGATAGTTATAGCTAATCGTATCAGGTTTTAATCCCAGAGTGCTCATTTCTTCGATCAACTCCTTAACTCTTTCAGGGCTTTCCTTTTGAGCACTCATAAGACGAACATTATAAGCTGCACTATCCAATTCACAACCTTTCTTCACCATCTCGTTCCACAAGTTTTCAGCTATCTCGAGCTCACCTTTCTTATACAAAGAACTCAAAATGGTGGTGAAAGCAATGGTAGTTACTTCCATGCCTTTACCTTGCATCTGCCTCATAATCTCAATAGCTTTTTCAGGCGAACCTGAGTCACAGTATGACTTAATCAATATACCGTAAGAGATTTTGTCAGGAGTGACCTTACTGTACCTTTGAGGAATTTCGTCGAACAGCTGGGGGACTTTATCAAACTTCTTAGAATGGAGACAAGCGTTGAGCAAGGCGTTGAACGAAACAGCTGATCTGGGTGTGCCATATTGATCCATCTGCTCGAAGGTTCTCATGGCGTGACCAAACATAGAGGCTCGGCCATAAGATCTGATAAGCGTCGAGTAGAAAGGTTCTTCTTTGATTTTGGGATCCTTTTTGCTGGATTCAATTAGGGTCTCGATGTCTGAGAAACGGCTACATTTGGCGAGGCGGCGAACAGTGAGCTCTTGAGCGTAGCGAGATGAAACAGGTGAAGCAGAGTGATCGGAGACATTGGCGTAGATCTTAAGGGCTTTGTCTGGATCGTGTTCTTTCCGGAGAGTGGACTTGGCTTTGGAGACAGTGATTTTGCCTGAAGACGGTGCAGTAGCTTCGACAGTGGTCGTACCATCTGCGGCGGCTGTGGTAAAACGGCGAACAAGGCGGAGAGAGATACGAGATGAAGCCATTTTGCAGAAATGAGTGGTGGCGAAAAAGGAGACGCCTTTAGGGTTTAGTTGGCTTAACAGAGATTTTGGGTTTTACAAGATTGGCTTCTCTTTCTTTTTTCATTTTTTACTTCTATCAGCAGCTATTAAATCTCTACATTAATAAAAAATTTACCCAACTTTTTGTGTTGCTTAGAGTAAATATAAACACATCACATTTACGACAGATTCATGACTTTACTCTGTCTGGCTCGTTGATTATTTGAGATGAGAATTTAAGAAAGAGATCAAAACGATTGGTTTGGTGATAAAAGTGTTATAACAAGCACACAATGTATTGATCATCTCTTAGTCTTACACGCGTGCAAAAGGGTCTTCAACTGAAACAAAGTACTTAGAAAACTTAAGTAATAGAAAGCAAACAAAAAGAAGGCATCAGGCACCATAATCACCCTGTTCAAACTTGTCTTCAGGGTAAAACACTGCAACGACTTCGTTTCCTCCAAATTTCCTACCATTCATCCCGATTCTTGCCTTGGACGAGCCATCTGTATCAAGATACTTCAGAAACACCTGCACAGCAAATACAACCGACTGTCAGATACTGACTAAATGAAATATGCAATAAGTAGAGAAAGAGATAAGTCTTTGGTACAAACCTTGCCAAGGCCTGGCACTGGCTCGCCATTGGGGCTTGGACGCGGAATCACAACATTGGTCAAAGCACCTGCATTTTAAGAGTTAAACAACACACATTTCGAATACATGAAAACAAAACAGAGACAAAAACAAGTTAGTTTTTTTCTTTTAAGAAAAAGTGGTCTTTGATGAAAAATAAATTAGGAGGTTTATGCAGTCTCCTGTCTGTGTATGTTAGGGCTGATTCTTTATAGCAAAAGGCTGTAAAACAGTACAACCAAGAAAACAGAGAGACAAATCAATATGCTTTTAATCTTATATTTTAAAATAGACCATATTACGCAATTAAGAGGTCCCTTACCAAACTTTCCGCCTTCTTGTCTCATGTCTTCCATGATATCTTCATACTCCTCGTCATCTCTAAGCTCATCCTCAGCTACAACTTGAGTCAGACATACTACAGTTGTTGCCATTACACCCGGCTGTAACATAATCCTCTGCAAAAGAAAAAAGAATCCGTCTTTTAATTTTATACATTCAACATCCAACATTCAACAGTCTTGAGCAGATAAAGTTTACCTGAAACGCAATTTGCTGCTGTGCATGCAATAAGACACTCTCTTGTTCAGGCTTTGGCTGCATTGTTCCCTGGTTAGCACGTCTCACTGTAAGAGTCTTATCTCCCATCTTGATACCATTTAGGGCAGCGCACGCGATATCTGTAACGGAAAGATCTTGGTACACGCAGAAGGCATATCCTTTAGAGTTCCCTGTTTCTCGATCTTTTACAAGATCAAAGCCCTTAAGGGCTCCAAAGGACTCCAACAACTCCCTGACTTGTGATTCGGTGAAGTAATATGGAAGTCCACCAACAAAAATACGATCTGGTCCCTCAAGCCCACCAGAAGCACCTGGAGTCAGACCAACAGCAGCTAAGTTTAGATTGGGACTGGGCTGGCTTGGACCGAGAGTTGCAGCTAGAGATGGGTTATAGTCACTAGGTCGCCTCACCTTCACTGGAGCTCCCTGAGAGAAAGATAATTTCATATAAAATTTCTGATTTCTGTCTTGTTGGTTTTAAAAAGAAGGAAAAGCTGATGATGACCTATAAGCCAAATTAATGCTAGTACTAAAACTCAACCAGACATTAAACGTACCTCAAATATAATCCCGTCCAAAGACATAGCGTTACTTGCCTCTTCAACAGATCGCATTTCAACAAAAGCAAACTTCTTCTCATGGTTTATGTAGACATTAACAACTGCATCACCTGCGAAAAAGAAAAAAAAAAAGAAAAGAAAAATGATTAATACAAGCATCAACAAAGGACTCTCTACTAGCATCGGGCCAGGATTACATACCTGGACCAGCAGTGTTTCCACCAACAGCAGCCATAACTTGACTAAAAAACGTAGCCACAGACTGCAATACAGGATCATAAATCACTGTTAGTATCAGTTGCTGGAACATAATTCAGAGAGAAAAAATGAAAAAAAAAAAATGGATATTAACCTGTTCATTTGCAGTAGGGGAAAGCCCACCGACATAGACTCTGCGAGCATGCCTAGTTGCCTGAAGGTACATAAATTAAATAGGGAGACAAGATTAGAAACAGAGAAACACATAGCATTTGCATACATGAAAAAGAAAAGCTAACCTGCTGTGTCATAGCCTGAATTGGCATCATAGGGAGTCCCCCAAAAGGCTGCAGGACATAGAAGATTTAGTTTAATTAAGACTTAAATAAGGACAATAAATAAAGGGTAAAGATCACAGACCTGTCCAGCCGGCAACGGAAACATGTTGGGAAACATCCCAGCTCCAGGAAGAGTTGGTGGTGCGGGAGGAACTTGGCCTGAAAAAGGAAAATAGGTTAATACATGAGAAAATTACATATGGAAAACCTAGTTCATCGTCCCTGAAAATGCATTGGTAATATGGCCATATCAAGAGGTTTCAGTCTCGTATGGTGAAAATATTTGCTAGACTAACATAACCAGTGATAGGGACTGAGGATGAGCAATACCCATATAACCATTGAAGCAATTCGTCCTTGTATATAAGAGCTAACCAGCCCACACCCAGTTTGCCTTACCAAAACAGAAAACCAAACAAGAAACACAAAGAACACCAAACCACCAAAATCTCTCAGTTTTAGAGTTGTGTCCCACGTAAAATTTGTATCAAACCTTTACCTACTACGTGCATTAGGTATGAACTCTACATTATGCTAATGAGAAGGTGCTAAACTAAAGAGATATAACGGATACCTGTAACAGCAGCACCAGCAGCTAACATTGCAGAGGCTGGAGGTGCCATATCGAATCCACTGACTCGCTTACTGCCATAATATATATTGAGGTTAGAAAAATTCTTAGATTGAAGCAATTATTTCATAAAAGAGTAATCCAACGAGAAAAAATACTACCTTTTCGACGGAGATCGTGACCTTGATCTTCGCTCAGATCTATCCTTTGAACGAGAACGAGATCGACGACTGCGTCGACCTCCTCGATCATCTCTACGCCTAAAAAGAAACAAAAATAAGCCAAGTCAGTACCTTCAACAAAATCAAAATAAGATTCCATCTAAATTGGAAAAGATGATTTGGTTTCACCTGTCATGGTCACGATCACGGCTTCGGCGGTGGTCATCATCATCCCTACTACCACGTTCTCTCCTTTCACTACGGTCCCTACTGTGATCCCTGTGACGACTACTTCTGTGATGACGCTCACGATCTCTGTCCCTGTCTTTTTCCCTACTTCTCTCCTTACTTTTCTCTCCATCTCTGTCCCTGCTTCGACCAGAGACTTCAGAATCCCTTTCTCTGTCCTTATCACGTCCCTTCTCTCTTTCTCTATCTCTACTTCTTGAAGTCTCTCTTTCATGGTCACGGGTTTCTCTCTACACACAAAAAAAAACTCGTCAATTACAATTTAAACATCAATGAAATGAAACAAAACAGAAACCCAACACATGATGAATAAATTAAACCGTAGATCAATCGTGGATTAGAGCTACAAGATAAACAATATTTACCTTTAAACCTAACCATCTCAATTTTTCAATCCTATATCAAAAACTCATCCCCAATTGAATACAATTTGATAAGAAACATAGATTTGAAACTCCACCAAACAGAAGCTGGAACTACCTTAGGTTTCGAGTCTAATTGGTCCTCGATTTCGTCGCCGCGGCCACCATTATCCTCGGCGTAAAGTGCGTCAGCAACCGTACCGTTTCCCTCGTGATCTTCGAATTCTGTCATCGCTTCACAGGAATGAACGCTCTCACCGGGGATAAGGTTTAGATTAGCTTAGGAGCTTCGCCCTTGTTTCTGCCGTCGAGATTCGAATAAAGGGGTTGATGCAGAAAACCAAAACTATTAGGGCAAATTTCAGATTATTCTATTATTATGTAACCAGGACGGGACCGCCACGGAGGGTATTTTTGTCAATGACTTTTTATCTATTTCCATTTTTAATCTTGTCTGCGATAAGAAAAATGGAAAACGAAACCGGTCCATATCTCAAGCCCAAGTATGGCCCAATTCGTGTGACATATCTGATTAGGCCCAATACATGACTAACTAAAAGTCACGCAGAAAGTCCCAACTCCCAACAACAAAAAGAAAGAGCAGTGGAGAACCAGAGTGTAGCCTAAATTACACTAAACACAATATCTTAGACAGAGTCATACACGTAAACTTGTTTACTGCTTCTCTGTTATCATCCAAATCTTTAATACGTTGGACCCGTGGTAAGAGGTTCACGAATACATTGTACAATTGTAAAACAAATGATAAGCTAGGCTAGTTATAGCAAATACAGTTCACCTTCAAGGATAATAAACAGCACCAAAGAAAAAAAACTTATCATGTAATTAATCTAAAGAGTTATCAATAACTAGAAGTAAACGATCAGTCAATCAACAATATCCGGGAAATCTTAATTATTTCTCATTCCCCATCTAGTGAACACAGTACTATTAATATACAACCTTCAACATTGCAACAACAAAAACAATACAAAACGATTAACAAATAAACAGGGGGAGGGGAAAAAACAACGAGATGTCCGAACTCCGAACCAAAATTATAACCATTAACAAAAAAACAAAACACTCTTTGACTGTTAACCTTTTCTCTCAGCGTTCTCTTGTACTTCTTTGGCTTACATCTCCTCTTCATCACCTGACATTCCCCATTCCATCTTTGGTTCCTGAGGTTCTTCTTGGGATGGTTGCGGCTGCGGTTGGAATGGTTGTGGTGGTTGCTGAGGCTGATGAGGTGGCCAACGCTTCCTCTCTTCTTCTTCTTCTTGTCTCCTCCTTTCTTCCTCTTCCTTCTTCGCCTCTTCTTTTTCTTTCTTCCTCTCATCATGTCTTCTCTTCCTCTCATCATCTATCTTCTTCTCCTCCATCTCCACATTAAGCTTCGCTTTCTCTTCTTCCGCACAAGAAGGACATTCCAGCACAACCGCTTCCTTCTGAGCTTCCAACAATCCATCTATCGTCACACTACTCACATTAAGCGATGCAGCCAAGACTTGCCGGTCAAGCATCCGCAAAGCAGAGCTCTTCCCAGCTAAGAACTGTGGCTCGTTTTTCTTAGCTGAAGTTGTAAACCCAATGAACACTAACGAGTCATTGTTGAAGGACATTTGAGCCATTGGATGTAACCGTGGAACCGCAAAAACATCTCCTTCCTCTACTTTAAACCTCACGTTCTTACACTGATCAGATGATGAGCTTGAAATCGAAGACCTAAGCACCCTAACCATTCCTGCTCCTTTCAACACAATTGAAATCTCACAAGCCCATGGATTCCAGTGCGGTCCCATCATTGATGCTTGAGTTAGATTCACCATTGAAACTCCAACCATTGAGCCTTTTAAAACTTTCAAATCTTTCCTGTTAATCGTTATAGTACGACCATAGGGGCTTTCGAAATCCGGTTCGGATTCAAAAACATTAAATGTCTTTGCTTTCTTGACCTTTTCCTTCTTCTTCTTGTTTTCCATCGAATTTACGGTTCCAGCAAAGAATTTGAGTAATCGTGGTTGGAGCTGCCATTCGTTGGTCACACATGGCGAGCTAAGTATATCATTCACAATCAACGGTGGCTTTGTCCGGTTCCTCATCAACTCTATAATCTTCTCAGGAACCTAATTGAAACCATCGAATTTAATCAATCACTTAGCACAACCCAAAAGATCATCTACCAGAGTAACTTGAGAAGTAAGAAATACACAGTTCCTAAGTTCCCAAGCTCCCAAGTTGCCTCAATACCATCTTTCGTACGCATGTATATATAAACTTATACAAACAGAGATAAATGCATACCCCAAAAGCTGACTGGAGAATTTTCTCATCAAAACCAAACAAGAGATCCGTGATACTTGAATATGCACCAAAGCAAGGATCCTGCATCCATGGAAGACGATACAATGAGAAGCAAGTAAAATGTCAAGAAATAGAAAGAAAAAAAAGGAGTTAATCATATCAAACTTACATGTAAACACTCGTCGTTGTTCGAGAAGATTGCGTAAAGCCTAAGTTTAATTCCAAGGAAGACATCCACCGGTTTGCTCTGTAAATAGAAAACAGAACCGGGACGTAGCCTGTAAACGTCCCCTCGTCTTATCTCGGTACTCGTCGCTTCCTCCTCCACCCAATTCAGAATCCCACTTCCTATACAATACAATCACCACAATTAAGTTTAACCTAATAAGACAGAACTGATCCGTAAACAAAACACATAGAAACTGGAGTAGTTTTTTAAGTACCAGAGTCAACGAAGAAGACCATGTCAGAATGAAGAAGAAGAGGGAGCAAAAGCATGTTCGGCTCTAAAGTTATGGAATGTATTGTGTAAGGACCCATTCCACCGCATCCATCGCCGATTTGAACGGTTGAGATCTGTCCGAACTTCGATGTAAAGATTGGTTTCCATTGATCTTTCTTGATCAACAGAGGCGACGAAAACCCGCAACATGACGGCACGGCAACGTCGTTCTCATCCAACTCTTCCGACTTAGCGGACGACAGAGTGCAGAGGAACAAGAGAACGAGAAGAACAGAGAGTGGCAGTACCGTAAATCTAGTCATTGTGCTCGTTTACTTTTTGTTATTCAATGCAATGCTTATTAAAAATCGTATAATATAAAGAACGAGAGAAGAGAGACTGTAGGGTCTGTAGTGACCACGTGGCTTAATTGTTGGACACGTGCTTGCTTTACGTTGACAAGTGCACGGTTCTATATATAGTTCTGTCATAACAAAATCAAGTTACCGCGCTAAAGCACAAAGTTTGCAATTTGAAAGATCTAGCTGATAAGAACTGTTGGTGATGATAATGTTGTTTGTGAACTAGACAACAGAGATGCCTAGTTTGCATCGCGCGTTAGTCCAAACAAAAGAACACTGTTTTGAGTGATGGTACTGCCGGTGCATAGTTTTATCGATACGATATAATTATCCAACATGTTTGATCTTTCTAAGAGATGTATTTACATGTGTTTTGGAATTTAACGATCAAACTCACATTCCAGTTTCGTTTGTGTAAAAAGCGTATTCTTAAACTCAAACTATATATTGAATGATATTTATCCCAATACTTTTCGAATACTTGCAAAATAGTTTGATGTTAGAATTGATATGGCCACCCCCAAAATTAAGCTGTACAGTGCATGAAGGGTAATTATTCAACAGGCACAGGCCCGTTTATTCAAGGGTTTGGGCCAATCATGGCTGTGTGACTGTGAGTTCCCCAACCAACTTGTATGCGTGCGTGACAACTGAGATTCTCATTCTAATCATACTTTTGGGTGATTGGATTCTGTATGTAAGTTTAACTTGTCCATGATCTTTAGTTGTCTGATTATCTTACTCTATATGTAAATGTTGATACAAGATTATTTTATATAAATACATAATTAACAAGCTATTAATCTATGTACGTACGAATAAAATTTGCATTTACATGTAAGAATTAATAGATAGTACTCAAACCAGGGCCTAGCAATATATATTGTAAATTTGTAATATTGAATGATATAAGCTTAATAATATATTCGTTTGACAGGGTCTAAATTTTAATTACATTCAGACGAATCTAAAAACCATGGTTATTAGAGTGATCGGTTCACCACAGTTTACACGTAACATCCTAAAAATGGAAATACCAAAAAACAAAAATAGAATCAAACAAAGTTGGTAACGTGTGAAAATTAAAGACATACCTACGATGCGAATTGAATTAGGAATTAGGAATTGTGTTTGACTTTATTAGTGATGATAAACATATATATTCGATGGAAGTGAAGCTGAGAACTTACGTGTGACTCATGAGTGTGTTTGGTTAATTGTTGGCTCGTGGACAAAAACACTTTCCTAACTAAAGTCTCATGCTTACCATGTCATAAACTGTTCGCATGCTACGTACTGAATGACAAAAGAGTTGTGCTACAAATACAATCACGTTAAAAATACTAAGTTACGTACAGAAAAAGTTTGTTGCTGATTATAACTAAGATAGATTAGTGAAGTTGTGTAAACATCATGATAAAACACATATATCAGGGATTTTGAGTTTTGTTAGACAAAGACTACACACGTATAATCTTTTAACAAACAAAAAAAAAGACTACACATGTGTACAAACGAATTAATTCAGATTTATCCTATGATGGGTTTCAAGTTTTATTTATTCGACAAAATGAATGGCCTCTAGAATCAGGCAGATGCTATGCTGAGCTGAACACCTAGTACTAAGAACATTTTATCATCTTTACAATTACAAGTAATAACAGAGCATACTTGTTGGTACGTTAGACAACAACTTTTTGTGAAGCTATATACGTATGATCGTAACAAAAACAAAAATATGTAATTGTATATTTTTAAAAAATAGTAAACGATCAAACAATGAATGATCCCGTACAAAGATTAATACAAGAATATTTTATTCTGGACAATATTATTAATTTTACTAAAAAAACAATAATAACAAAAGGATGTAAATTAATAATAAGAAAAAACGTGTAAAGTAATATATTCTTGATGGGGAAGAGTCTACAAGGCATGTTGCGAGTTGTGACTACTCAATGTGTTGCAAAATAGAACATCCTCCGTTAATTCCTTCTTTCGTATTTTTTTTTTGTCGGTACATTATTGACTACATATAAATATTTTATTTTTAACTGAATTCTTGATTGAATATGACGCTAACAAATTGTTTCTACCACCAGCTTATTCATGGTTTTGAAAATTCATATTACTAAACCTGTAATTGAGTTGAAATATAAATGTTTACATTTTGAGGAAAAAAATAAGAAATCTACTCCAATCTGAATTAGATAGATTTGGATATTTATTATTTTAATACATATAATTTGTTTCTTCTATCGACGGTCTAATCGAATACATACTTAAAAATGTATAAGCTACCATCAGTACATTAAAAATTTGCAAATTAAATTCCAGTAGAACATGAATAAGTTTAAGAAAGAAATAAGAAAACATTTGATCAAATTATAACATTTTTAAAATCATGACAGCATGATTAATGATAGACTCTTTAACCTTAAGATTTTGTTAAACATAGTCTCAGTTCACAGGAAAGTTACCCTGGAGAGTCAGTACTTGACAACATGTCAGAACACTTTCTCCGTTACTACGTTAAAACTTTGATTTTTATATCGTGTGAATGATATTTGTCATAGAGAAATAATTTATATTATTATATAAGTATTTTAGTATTATTGTGAATGACATAAAATAAGAATCTACTATATAATTGCTTTTGTGAATATGAAGCTTCTCACTTTGTGAATAGAAGGAAGAAGCGTCTGGGTCGTCTATCATCGGCCTCTCCTCCCTTTCCTTTCCTTACTTCCTAAGTATATGACCTTTTATATATATATATATATATATATAAATAAGGTTTTATTTATTTATTTTGGGTAGTGGTGGGTTTGAGAAATTACACAAACGCATATGTTATGATAAAAGACAACACTATTTAATTTGTTTATAAAAATGATCAGGAAACTAAAAGTCTAAAAACACACAAACGTAGCAATTCATAACCTTTCAAAGTTCTATATGGCGAGTACATCGTTAGAGAGATTCCAATAGAAATTGAGTTACGTGTTAAATTTTCGTTTCTCATGTCTTTCTATAAAAATTAGTCGTGCAAATAGTAGATACTTTATAACAGTAATTAGCAATATAGAGAAACGAATAAGAAAGAAACCTTTGGCAGTGGGACAATTTTGGTAACGAGAGGACCCATTGGTCGATCGGGTAAAAAGAATATTGTCAGAGTGGGAATATAAAAGATATGATCGTCATTCGTTTGTTTTAAAAAACTTTTAATATACAATCACGTGTGTTAAATTAACATAACTCGTTAATCACCAAAATGAAATATTCATAAATTTTGCCAAAAATCATGTAGATATAGGTATCTTTTTTTGTTGACGGCAAGAAGTAGGTATCTAGGTAAGGTACGTGATATTGTAATTAATATATATGCATAATTAACAATCACCAGTCACAGATTGTATATTTTACATTTAAAACGTTCCTATATGTGATGATCGGGAAAAATATAAAACTTGTAATTTGTTAAGCATGAGATTAGGCTACAAGTGGAGCCCCTTTGCATGCAGACGTTCACACTGTGGAATGAGTATTTCTCTTAGTTAAAATAGATATATATATATAGTCATATAGTTATGTGAAGTAACAAAAATGTGGAATTAGTCATTAGATTAATAATGAATATAATTTTTAAAAAGCTGCCAAAAGAGAACTTTAGTGAATTAATTGAGGTATTGAGCCGCTATAACGCATACAATCTACAATAATTATAACGTAGAGAAAGTTTAAAGATTTTTAAAAAGACAAATTTATGCAAGAAAAAAGCTGAATTTTAATGTATTAAGGGGTGAGCGGACCCTTTTTCCCTGCACGATAGTAAAGGACTAAAGGTTGAATAATGTCTCAATGAGAGGAAAGAGCTTTTCTCCCCGAGATTAATAGAAACATAAACTAGAAGATGAACATATCTTTATTAATACTTGCTTTATGATAATCCAATAATTCAGATTAATATTGCCTTTAATCAGCTAAAAGAAAGATATCATGAAACTTTTTTGATAATTTAACAAGAAGGAAAAAGAAAGTATATTCAAAAGAATGAGGAGTGGGTTTTGTTTGTTTTGTAATAACAACACTAAAAAGAGAGAAAAAAAGAAAAGAAAAAAAGAAAGAAAAATTTGCATGAAAATGAAAGGCAAAAAAATAAGTGAAGAGGAGAACATATTCGATCGTCTCTGCTTTGCAGGAAGCGTAGTATAGAGAGAGATGAGAGAAGTGGTGGGGGGACTGACTAATAACTAAAAGCTTAAAGAGAAGAAGACGAAGAAGTGGGCGTGATTCTTACGCGCTGACTTTTCATGATCAGTCAATCTCTCTCTTTCTCTCTCTCTCTACGGTTAAAAATAAAAAACAATGGCCCATGGGCCTTGTAAGGAGTTATCCTCCGACAAAATTACCTCAAAAGTTAGCCCATTGTGGGCCCGCTTACTTTCCCCCTTAGCTTTTTACCGTGTCCATCTTGTGGGTTCCACTTAAAGCCCACTGGTCACTCCCTTTTTTTTTATTTTATTTTTGTCGCAAGCACCAGTGTGATATTATGTTTTGATATACGATGTGAAGCATGTGAACAATACATAATTTTTTTTTTTCGTATGGTATAGCATTAGCATACAGTATATAGATTAAATTTGCAAAACTCAGTTTATTTTTATGATCAGTTAAATGTTTTTTTTTTGGTTCAATAGCGTCTAATATTTGAGGAAGAAAAAAACAAAATCCAAATAATAAATCCCACTCACTCACACAATAAAAAGGAAAGAAATCATTAACCTTTTAAAAACATCCTTTTATTTTTCTCTTTTCTTCAACTTTCACATCCTTGATGATCAATCAACATAGTGGAGCTTGGAACTCTTTCAATCGAAATGCTTTTATTTTTAATTTTTAAAGTAGAGAAACTTTATTTGTATTATAGCCCTTTTGAGAGCTGGAGAAGTTTCTTCTTTATCAGCTAAAAAAGGTTGCAAGTTTTTGTAAATCAGTGTATAATTTTAGGGATATATTATGAGAAATATGCATACGTGATACGTTAAACATAAGCATACAACTATACAAGTAACCCGAATTTAAGCCTTTCCATGTGAATTTGTGTTACTTCATAAAATTTTGAATACACAGCAAAAAAAATATTAAAACGGAATCAAATTTAAAAATCACTGTCAGTTAGATTTTTTTTTTTTTTTTTTTTTAACAAAAAAATACATATTCTGTAAACCAAAGAAACCCGTATTAGACACGGTTACCAAGTTGAAATCTTTTTTGTTTGCACGCACTTCCTCAACGATAAAAAGCTTACCAATCATACCTTTCAAAAGCCCCGCCACCTTCTTCCTCCTCCACATAGAAAGAAAGAAAGAAAAATAACTTTGTTAAAGGCTTCCCTTTTCACTTCAAATGAAAATCCCAGCTTCATCTCCTCAGGACACGACGACCAACAACAACAGCACTGATAGTAATCACTTATCCATGGACGAACATGTCATGCGTTCCATGGATTGGGATTCCATCATGAAAGAATTGGAGCTTGACGATGATTCTGCTCCTAACTCTCTTAAAACCAGTTTTCCCACCTCCACCACCGACTCTACTATCTTGCCTCTCTACGCCGTCGATTCCAATCTCCCTGGCTTTCCCGATCAGATTCAACCGTCGGATTTCGAGTCATCGACCGATGTTTACCCCGGTCAGAACCAAGCGACCGGCTACGGTTTCAATTCTCTCGACAGCGTCGACAATGGAGGATTTGATTTCATTGAGGATCTTATCCGCGTCGTGGACTGTGTTGAGTCGGACGAGTTACAGCTCGCTCAGGTTGTTTTATCACGTCTCAATCAACGTCTGAGATCTCCCGCGGGTAGGCCGTTACAGAGAGCTGCGTTTTACTTCAAGGAAGCTCTCGGTTCTCTTTTAACCGGAAATAACCGGACTCCTATCCGCTTATCTTCTTGGTCCGAGATCGTTCAGAGGATCAGGGCCATTAAGGAATATTCCGGGATTTCTCCGATCCCTCTCTTCTCTCATTTCACGGCGAACCAAGCCATCCTCGATTCCTTGAGCTCTCAGTCGTCTTCTCCGTTCGTCCACGTGGTTGACTTCGAGATTGGATTCGGTGGCCAATACGCATCGCTCATGAGAGAGATCGCCGAGAAATCTGTCAGCGGAGGGTTTTTAAGAGTTACGGCGGTGGTAGCGGAGGAGTGCGCCGTCGAGACGAGGCTTGTTAAAGAAAACTTAACTCAATTCGCGGCGGAGATGAAGATTCGTTTCCAGATCGAGTTCGTTCTGTTGAAGACTTTTGAGATGTTATCGTTCAAAGCTATTAGGTTCGTCGAGGGAGAGAGAACCGTCGTTTTGATTTCTCCGGCGATATTTCGCCGTTTGAGTGGAATCGCCGATTTCGTGAACAATTTACGGAGAGTATCACCCAAGGTCGTCGTATTCGTCGATAGTGAAGGATGGACGGAGATCGCCGGATCTGGATCATTCCGCCGAGAGTTTGTTAGCGCTCTTGAGTTTTACACGATGGTATTGGAGTCGCTCGACGCCGCAGCTCCTCCCGGGGATTTGGTGAAGAAGATAGTGGAAGCGTTCGTTCTGCGTCCCAAAATCTCTGCGGCGGTGGAGACGGCGGCTGATAGGAGAAACACCGGTGATATGACTTGGAGGGAAGCTTTCTGCGCCGCCGGGATGAGGCCGATCCAGCTAAGCCAGTTTGCCGATTTCCAAGCAGAGTGTTTACTGGAGAAGGCGCAGGTTAGAGGATTCCACGTGGCGAAACGACAAGGAGAATTGGTGCTGTGCTGGCATGGAAGAGCACTTGTTGCCACATCAGCTTGGCGGTTTTAGATAAACCGGGTTTGGTTTTACAACGAAATAGAAAATAGAAATTGTATCTACCGCCTTTAATATTTTTTTTTGGTGTTTTTTTATCTTTTTAATAAAGGAAATAAAAATATTTCTTAAATAGAGTTTCTGGCCGAGCGAGAGTCTTTAATCATTCATAAACTCTCTCTATTCAAACATATAAAAGTTTCATAAGTGACCTTTTTGGGGAGTGAGTTCGTCAAATTGGTAAACCGACGTACGAATCGCCGATGAGCGGATTTGCTTCTCAGATTCCATCCATGGCGCTTCTGGGATCCGGATTTACCAGCGAGGTAATCTTTCTTCTCTCAGATGGATGTTTCAGGTTGTAAGGCTTTTGTTCTGATCCGTGATTTGGGGATTCGTGTCAAAGTTTATGATTACCTTGATTAGATATGTATGTTTAGGATTTCGTCATCGTCTGCCTTATTCGAATTCAGATTTCTTCTGTAATGGATTGGTGATTGTTTTTTTGGATTACCTTTTTTTTGTGAGGATATTCTCAACTTTTGGATGGATGATGGAAACATTTGTTTGTCTCTATGGTTTTCAGGTTGGGTTGCGTGTATTGCTTTCTCCACTTGGTTCGAATATCGTACTTCGTACAGCATGGTGAGGTTTCCATCTTTAATTGTAAGGTGAAAGCCATCTATTGTTTCTAAATCAATGGTACAATAAGATGGCTGAATTGGAGGAATTGTTTGAGTGATTAATTGTAAGGTCTGATTGAGTGATGCACATTTACATGTGAAGCAATGGGGTAGGGTGTTTTCTTTTCTCATTATCATCAGCTTAGCGGGTAGGGTATTACAACTTGTGGAGATACTTTAGGCGGGTATCTTTTGGCAAAGAGTCAATCTCTTTTTAGGGAATCTTGAGTTCCTTTTGTTCTAGCTGAGTTTTTGGATTCTTTACTCTATTAGAAGGTGTTATAGCTGTAGTTGACTCAAGGATTCGGAAACGTTTGCGGATATATCTGAGTCTTGTTTTTTTTGCAGCTGTTCCATTGGCATTGGGTTGCCTGTGTACTCTACCTTCAAGGCCATTGAGAGTAGAGATGAGAATGAACAACGAAAATGGCTTATCTACTGGGCAGGTTGGATATTGTTTTTGCAATTGCTATGATCTTTCTAATTTCTTTCCTCACCTCTTCTTTGGTTGTTCTCTACTGTTTTTATGCCGTTTATCTTTAAAAGGTTCATTGCAATCTCCCTTGGCCTTCTTTCACATGGCATTTGATATTTTTTGTCCTTTATCCCTCTCTCCTTACCTTCTGTGCAGCTTATGGTTCTTTCAGCCTTGTTGAAGTGTTCACAGACAAGATCATTTCCTGGTACTGATGATTTCAACATATGTTATATGGTTCTTCTAATGGCCTTTATCAAGAGACAGCGATTGTTTAACTTGCAAAGTATTGTTACTCAATACACTCGATATTTGCAGGTTCCCATTGTACTATCATGTGAAATTTGCATTCCTTGTCTGGCTTCAACTCCCAACTGTCGAGGTACCTATCCCAATCTCTTTAATTCCACTAACATATAACAAGCTTTAACCAGTTACTCCAATTGAAATTTGCTTATTTGTTGACTATAGGGATCAAAACAAATATATAACAACCAGATTCGTCCTTTCCTCCTACGACACCAAGCTAGAGTGGACCGACTCGTGGATGGAGTATATGATGAAATGGTAAGTCACTGCTTTCTTCAGACCTTATTCTTGATTTACTTTACCAAATGCTTTACGACAAAACAATTGCAGGTGAAGGTCGTGAGGTCGCACCAAGGAGAAATACGGTTTATCCGAGCAATGATTGCCAAACTCTTGGGATCAGGTTTGTTTTCCAAACTCTATCTTGTTTAACACTCTACTTTCAGGTTATTGAACTGTGTATTTAATTCGCATTGTTATTTCAACAGTCAATGAGGTTGTACCACCAGGCCAACGACTCGGAGAAATAGCAGACGAGAGCCCCTCAGCAGAAAGAAACTCAGATTCAGAATCGGATTCAAATCACGATGACTAATAAAACAAAGTGTAATCGTAGCTTTTGCAGCTTCTACAGTCTTGTAGGTCAAATCTCTATTACACAAAAATGTCAAACGATTGTATAGTTATGTAATCTCAAATAACGTTGGACCGAGTTTTTTTTTTTAATCCAGTGTTGAAAAATCCCAATAATCCGTTATAAATTCCTAAGTGTTAATTTTTTCCTTCACCATCTTTCGACCCAGCAGCATTCTGTTCTAGATTAGCTACAGCCTCTGGTCCAAGCACTCTCTGCAACTCATCCTGTAATTCATTCAGTGACTGTTTAAATGCACGCTAAGCGAAATAAGAAAATGCTCGAAAGATTGTTCGATTGTGATTTTCAGATATTGTTACCTGGATCGAGTTGTTCTCAGTCTTGAGCTTTTCACACTCACTTGAGAGTCTTTGTAGCTCATCTCTCAGGCTTTGATTCTCATTCGACAAACTCTCCACTCTCAGTTGAAGCTGTTCGCATTCCGCCTATTCGAATTGTTCATTATGAAACGAGTTAATTACATGAGAAACAAAGCGAGTAGAATAATACTAACCGTCTAACATAGAGGTGAATATTACCTGCTTCCGCAATCTAGACCGCCTAGCAGATTCACGGTTAGATTGTTTCCTCTTCTGCCTCTTCAGCTCTCGTTCATCCTATTGAGTGAACAGAGGATTTTGTAACGACGACGTCAATAACTAAATCAGAAAAGCTACTTAGCTAGTCAAATGATGATTAAATCACACCTTCATAGGTACACCAGCTTGTGAAGACCATAAGTCCATCCCGATATTCAGATTAGTCCCCGGGGCTACAGGCTTCATGGGCACCGAACCTTGTATTTCACCAGTAGTACTTTGAGAACTTGCTGTTTACCGAAACTTTAACAAGTCAAGAAACATGGAGAACACAAAGCATAAGGAAAGTCATAATAATTGCAGCTGTAAAAGCTTACCATCAGCAAGCATCTGTCCAAAGCTTGGCTTTCTCACTGAACCTTGTTCCTACATTAACATGAAACTCATTTAAACACAAACATTGAAGTAAAAGAAAACACTTCAAAGATATAACAGTACCTGTTGATTGGCATTCTCATCATTTTCATCAGATGAACCTGCTGTGACACTCTCATCACTGCATAACGAAAAATAAAAGATCAAAATTACATATAATGTTCCTCATGATCTGCATATAGCACTGAAATCAAGCTGAACAAAGTAACAAGTTGAATAGAGTGTCATTAAAATCACCTATGAGAGGCACCATCGTTCCCTGAACCAGAGAGCGCTTTGTCACCTCCTCCTTCACCCTTTTTTTTCGAGTTCCCCTTTGACTTCTTGCCAGAACCTTGGTCCTTCACAATCTCCTTGTTGGTTGGACCAGCATTAGGAGGCTACAACAGAAGAATGTAAAGGAAGTTTTTTACGTTCTCATTTATCTATGCATGCCAATGTAACAGAGCAAAAAGCTTTAAACGATAGCTAAAGTTCATGTTAACGGTATGGAAATTACCATGGGCATGTTAGGATGAGCATAGACTGCCCCCGGAGGATACATTGCTGGATACGGAACTGGAGTCCCATAAGGAGGCATCATATGGTGCTGAAAGCAATGAACAACAGAAAAAAACTCAGTTAGTGGTTTACAAAGATGCAGACTTGTTTTTCATAGAATCACATCAACAACTAGACAATGGAAACTTACTTGAGCACCCCACATATAGGGGTGAGGGCTAGGAGATCCAACTGGGGATGGGAAAAAAGGATTTGGAGTGCCTCCCCCGCCATAATAAGCCTACAAAAATAAACATAATATTATGTTCTGAAGTCTCGCTGTATCTCGAGACACTATACCATAAAGCCAAAGTTGTGGCTGTGACACGAACCTGCATTGAATTTCCCCAGTCTGGATACGGTGTGGGAGGAACTTCCTGCAAACAAGAAATAGACACATCAAAGACCGTATAGTTTCTAAATCCCTAATACGTGAAATTGTATCCCATACAAAGCGAGTGAGGTGAGAAAGGAAGGAGGAGAGACGGATCAACCTGAGCCGAAGATGTTGGTTTGGATGGCTTAAATGGCATCTTGTCTTCGCTCGTTCCCATTGTTATATGAGCTTCTTCAACTAGTGTTACTCAAGACTATACACAAAAACCAAGAATCTGTCAAAACAAGAATCTTAACAGAAACAGAGTCATCACAAATATCACAGGAAGATTAAAATCCAAAACTCAAAAAGGATAAGTTTTTAGCTTCCAATGATATCAATCAATGAATTGTAATTTGTGAACAACAGAACAGAACATGAGCAAGAAGAGCCCTGTTCTATTGGTTTCATTAATAGCAATCTAAAGTCTCAAACCTAATAAACACCTCTAAGCTTCTGAATCATGCATCAGTACTAAATATGCTAATCACATACACACAATTCACCGCTTCAGAAACCAAAACGAATTCTGTAGCAGAAGAAAAACCTCAAGCCCCTATAATTACAAGAACAACTAGTGAATTATACATGAAACAACCTCTAGTTGGCATAAATTGATCAACCAATTCAATCCAAATCAGCATAGACGAGTACATATGTTACATGCAAGAGTGGTTCTGCATAGAAAAGATTAAACAAAAAGAAAGTTAGAAAAAGGAAAGCAGAGAAAACAGACCAGCAGCTTCTTCTTCTTCTAATTGAGGTAGTAAGTGATGTGGAAGTCCAGCTAGGATTCTTGATATATATAAGAGACAAAGAATACAGACACGTCGTCTCTCTTCTCTCCGACAGATCAGACGGGCTCTGAAGAAGAAGATATTCAAAATTTCTCTTAGGGTTGTGTTCTTCTCTTCTTACCACTAGTGCTTCATTGAATCTGTCCGAGAGTTTTTTTTTTTTTTTTTCTGATTGAAGAAGATAGCAAGTAATGAAAAAGAGGATTGAGAATCTCCGATCTGGTGTGGCAAAGTCCGATAGGAGGAGAAGAATGCGAAGAAAGAGGAAAGTTTTTTTTGGGGGAAGATTTTAGGGTTTGATGATCTGACACGTGCGACAATGAGAGGTCCAGCTGTACACGTGTTACTGGATAAGGTTTTGACACGGTAGCTACAGTTTGGTGTGACTCATCTACTCATTTATTTCTTCTATCAATTAAGGAAATTTCAACTTTTTTGTTATTTCCATCTTTAATTACCAATCTAATATAGTAGTTGATCAATAGTATTTATTTATTAACAAAGTATTTTTTCTTCATTTTGTAATAAAATTTAATAATAAATGCTTAATAGTTTTATTATTTGTCAAATTTTTGTTTGATAGTATAAAACATAAATTAATACAGACATATACTTTCGAGATTTCAAAGTCAAAGCTCCTCTCGAGATTTGCATGTTTTTAATTTTTTTGTTTTTCTTTATTTTTGTCAAAAATAAACTAAATTTTATTAGTACACTAGTCAATTCGTTACCGTAGATTTATTAAGAAAAAATGATAGTCTAACCGGTAATTTTGCATATACATGACGTCAGAACTCTGTAGAAAGAAAAAATATATATTCGAGACGGGCCCTTAGTTTTTGCCAAGCTAATTTGATGGCCTCTAAAACCCATTGGTTCTTGTTTGATAAGCCCACTAATTATTGTTGAAATCCATTGGGTCTCGTTTTATGCCACCGTGCAACCACTGCCTACTGATACCCAAGAAGATGACTCCAGGTCTTGTAATTTTGTAATAAGACATTAAGACTATGACTTGTCAAATTTTATTTATTTATTATTGTTTAGACAAGTTTATAAATAACAAAATGACGAGTTCTGTTTCAAAATATAATAGTGATATAAAAATTCACTGCACTCTTAAACAAAACGTTAATCCGGCTTACATAGATAAAAATAGCATATTTCGTAAAACATAAGCATTAGTACCATCATTACGTAATTGATGTAGACGGATCACCATATTATATATTTAAAAAAAGGTCACAGACTTTTGTTTTTTGACGACTCGATCGAACATTATAGAATACAACAACACATTTAGATACAGTGAATGTGTGTTGATAAAGTGGTTAGGAGTACTTATAAAAACGATCCCACTTATAGAAAGAGCCACGACAATACGTTTTCTTTACACTGCACTTTCTATTTTACCCAAACTACTACACATCATATCCTTTTACTTATTCGCCAAACACTTCTCATGCATCGTGGGTCCGTAGTTTCTTAGCTTTATCAGACCATAATGTTGTTTTCGGTCGATAAGTTGGATTACGATTTAGTATATGTCTAGATCATAAAATATCATAACATCAATCAAAATCCAAAACAACTTAGTAAAATATCCTCTAATCATGTCATATTGTCATGTACCAAACTCGTAAAATTTTGCATTGACTGGGAAAAGGATGTATGGATGAAATAACCTCTGAGCATGTTCAAAGGAACGATGTGTCTAAACGTCTTAACATATTTATAAATGCATGATAAGATGACTAGTAAGAAATTCTCACTTTATATTATGCAATTCCAGATCACTAATTAATCATGATGAATATATGATCATAGAGCAAATATGACTGATAACAAAAGGTTTAACCATTTGTTATCAACTGGTCTATCAAACTTGATGAATCAGAATGTTTTTACCAGAATTAGTTATATTTTATCCCAACTTTTCTTTTGTTCAAATTGAGTAAACTCTTATCCATCGAGATAAAATAAAAGCTTTAACAACCGTTTTTGCTCATCTTATCTTCATGTGCATGTCATGATCTAGTCCTTTGTCTTCTACAGTTTATAAAGTAAAATAATTTCGAATCTTGCTGCACATTTTTGAGCCGATAAGGCTTTTTTGGCCGCACTTCTTTTTTGGTTAATGAAAATTTATTTATTTGAAAACATAATAATTACTAAGCTACAAAGCCAAAACTACTATGCTACATATAAAATTTACAGACGTCGTAGTTACCATGCATATGTCTTAGTCTCCTTGAACATTTTTTTTTTTTGAATCCATATACCAACTCCAAGAAGTTCAACCGAATGAGCTAATCTTTCATATGCTAAACATTCTAAATAAGAATTAAATAACACTTACAGAATAAGCTTTTTCATTCTTTAATTATGGTATACAGCGTAAAATGAAGTTCTTTGTAAACTCCCAAATTAGTGTACTCGTTATATTTCTGTCCAACGAAGAAGTTGCTAATAACTACTTAAGCAATTGTTGCTTACATAAAGATAGCCAAATTAATTATATTAGCTAGAAGAAACACATCGTTAATATATATTTGTACATTAGTACATCCAACAGTTATATAATCTACTAAATTTACTTAAAAATATGGTTCCCTAATTCACGATACTGGCTAGTTTGATATAACTAGATATTAAAATATTACATTAAGCTAGTAATTTTATATGTATTGACTCATCCATTCCGCTCCATCGATGTAACTGTTCTCCGGCAACGGGTAAAACATGTTATCGTAGTCATCATGACCATCGTCTCCGACTGTATAGTCTCCGAAGAATGGCGTTTCATTAGCTTCTATGGATACCGAAGACGAAATCGGACTGTTACTTGAGCCTCCTTCTGCTCTTTCTGCTAGTTTTTGGATTTCCCTCTCTGCATCATAGAGTTGTTCTTTGAGCTTAATAACCTGAGGGAAAAAAAAAAAAAAAAAAAAAGGTAAGATTAATCATTAATTAAGTAACTAATCACCAATGCAAGCATCTGATTACACTTCAGTTAAATGTATCTGTCAGTGGGCCTACTCTAAAATTGAGCCCATTGACAAAGACTTATGTCACTATTAAGAAATATGAAGATGGTACGGAACACATATAAAAGTGTGTTAATGTTGTGTAATAAGGTGGCAAACTACTGTTCGATGACACCTATTTTTTTTGTACACAACTTAACTTTGTGTCTCATTTATTGATATTTTAATTCCTTCGAGCCTTGAGCTCACGTTCGTTTATGCCAAAAGATAACTACCAAAAGAATTTATAAACAAAATTTAACTATTCTATTTAATTTATATTATGCAATTTAGTGTAGGAATAAGGTTAATAAAAGAACGAAGTTCGGATGCATATAAAGGGAATTTGGATTAAAAAAAAAAATTAAGAAAGATAAAAAGAAAAATACCTCAGACTCAAGGCGACATTTGTCAACAACGACGTTATCATGTGAGTTCTTGAGTTTATTGTACTCTTCCTCGAGTCTTTTGTTCTTCCAGCGTGCACGACGGTTCTGAAACCAAACGGCAACTTGACGAGGGTCAAGCCCTAGGTCAGCCGCAAGTCTATCTTTCCTCTCCGACTCAAGTTTGTGCTCGTCACCAAAACTCATCTCCAACATGTTCACTTGTTCATCGGTTAGCTTTCTCTTCCTAAACAAACAGTTACTTCCATCTCCAGAACCCAACGCTCCTTTGCTCTTCTTCCTCCTCCGCTTCGGTTGCTTCACATCTCCTGCCGACCCAAAGAAGTAAAAGCATATTAATTAATAATGCTCTAAAAACAGAAACAACATCTTAAATAAATAAATAAAAGTTTGGAATTTTTTTTACTTTTAGTCTCTTGATGTGTGTTCACACTTCACATGCACGTAAATGGTATCGATATTTTTTTAGGTTTATGCGTGTTGGTCGAGAACTTATTTTTTTTGATTAACTACTTCTTCCTTAGACTGTTTGGGGATTTTTCGGACTATGAAATATAAAAGATAAAAATCTTCGGATAGATTTAGTAAAAACAAAACCCACTTGTATTTTTATAAGAAAAATCCATGAAATTTTGGATTTGTCGAACTTCAAAACAAAAGAAAATTAGAAAATACACGAAATTTTTGGACAAACTAGTTGACGATAAAAAAAAAAAAAGGACAAACCTGGTTGTGGTACTATCTGAGTGTAGACATCAGGGTACAGTTGAGAGATAAAGGCCATGTTTTGATCATCCACCGTGTGGTTCATGTTCTTGGATCTCTCTCTCTCTCTGTCTTGATTTGTCTCACTTTTAATGAATTGTGAGAAGTTGTGTTGGGGAAGAGGAAGACCTATGATTTATAATGAGTGTAGGTGTCAAGAATGATTTTTTTTTTTTTTGGGTTCAGAAATGTCATTTTCCTGTTGTGGGCTTCTTGTTCTTTATAAATTACGGAACTACCACTGGACGTTATTACACTCCTAATTCTCGTTAATTATTAAAAGGACAGTGAAATAAAAAAAGTGAGAGTAATATTCCTTTGTAACGATGACCTTTGACAGTTTTCTTCAATATATACGTATATTCACAATTTTAAACATATTGGCATGTATCATGTATGTATCGTTTTTACTACAAAAGAGATCCAAGGCAATGTTGTAAAGAGTGGGGTGGATGAGAGTACTTTCTTTGTTTAGGTAAAAAAAAAAGATAAAAAAATATTAATTAATTAACGTTGCGGCCCATGCGTAATACTAAACAACACTAAAAACATAAACGTATATATTTAGTTACACGTCATTCATAGGAGCATGAAAACTCGACAGCTTCGGCACGTGAACACACCAAAGTAAAATTTCATTACTAAAAAGAAAGAAAATGATACGAATTTATCTTCTATAGTTAATAATATTTGCGAGTCTCCAGAAAAACTACGTAGTATTATAAAAAAATCGTGGAGGGAAGACCAATAAGCGGGACTGTTTGGTAAGTGATGACTGTGCTGTCCAATGGAAAGGACATTCACCGGTCTCAATGTCCTCCACGACCCAATCAAGCCCCTTCGATACTACTTTAAAGTAGAGAGAGATCAATGGGTTTTGTAACTTTTGTTTATTTAGGTAAATTCAATTGGTGCCCGCTTTCTATTCGCTCGAAAACTAGGGCTGTAAAATAAGGATAGAGTTCATTATGGAATCTAGATTCCAATTGATAACATTTACACACCCGAAATAAAATAAAGTTAAATGCAGTGGAAAATGATTTATGGAGTATAACTTAACATAATGAAACGACATATAACTTTAGAATTCGATCTTTTTTTTTTATAATTACTGTTGAACAACTACATAATTGTGTGATACGTAATATATGTTGATGGTTATTTTTTATGAACTTTTGTTCTCTTAAGAATCTATATGGATTCCGAGAAATGATCAATTCAGTGATATATAGCTAGCTACATATGGACAGTTTCAACGACCAACAATAAAAACATATAATAATTAATTATGGTTTGATGGACTATATTCTAATTTTAGAACTACCCCAATCAAAAGGGGAGCCAATGAGAATATAAATGATCAAATTACTTGCTTGGTGACACAAAGGCTGAAAGGATATTCTTGGGGATCAAAAGATCAAGAGGATAGAACTTTAAAGTAGTTGGAGACTTGGTGGAACTAAGTGTAGACTTGGACACCTTTCGACCTCAAAACAAATCATTAATTAGCCGTAGTTATTTATCCTAAAATGGGTTTAAGTTCATGTTCCTGATGATAATTGCTTGCAGATGGTGGACTCTCCTTAAAGATATATTGGACCAATGAACCTCCTTAATCGGGCAAAGATATTTGTTTTTTATGTGTGTGTCTGTCTTACGGATAGTGTTAGCTTCTAAAGGTTTTATCTTTTAAACTCTGATAAGATAAAGGTGTCCGGTTTTGGGAATTAAGAGTTATGGATTAGTTATCATCTAGTCAGATATATATTCCAACTTATGGAATGTTGCTATTATTAATTTAGTGTATGCAGGAAAATTTAGCTATGTACATCTTATTTTGGTTCCCATTGACACAATTATTTATTTATTAACATATAACATCGAAATATTTTTATGAAAACATTTAGCATTTTTTACTACTATAGTTCAAAAGATAAAAAAAAAACGTATATCAAACCATAAAAAATTTCAAACATATCGATATTCGAAAGTGAAATACTGAATTTAATGTGTCACGTTTTTAATTTCCATTTTTTTTTTGCTTTCTGATTTTGATGACGAGACGATGTAAAGAGAGAAAAAGGGGAAACAAAGGAACATGATGGGAGTCATATGAACGGAATACAACCACGAAACGTGGTGAATAACAACTCAACCAAACGTACGTTTTCTAATGTTTTATAGTTGATAAAATACTTTGAAAGTTATTTTAATAGGAACATATATAGAGAAGTAGACAATGGAAGCCAAAGCCTTTTGTCTCCCTCTTTCTTCTCGTAAGTGTTTGTGTCTGCTTTAAAAAACACTGCCATGTCTCTACTACTTCACATGTTCTTCCAATCCCAACCTTACATCTATACCCATCCAAATTACCTTCCCAATAGACAATATTTGCTCGTACTGTTGAAGATAGTGCTTTAAAAAACAATTTCGTAAAAAAAGAAAAAATTCCAGATGTCCCTATTGAAACCAAATATACATAGATGTTGAACGTACGTACCACCCCGAAAAGTCTGGCATGTGATAATACCCTATTTTTGGAACTTATGTATGATTCACTGCGTCTACTGTAATTAACTAAGAATTGATGATAAATTGGATAACACACATGACAAATCAAGAGTATATTAGGGCATAATCAACAAAATTCGGTGATTTTTAACACTTGTATTTATATGTATCGACACTATTTAATAAGATATTCTATGTATATGGTGATAAAATACTTTTGGGGATGATTGGCTTGACGATGATTCCAAGTGGTTAACTGTGGACCACTCATCATATTTGGTCCACGTAGATATGGCTTCAAGATCACTCCGCTAGGATTGTCGCATGCCAAGAGATCTTACTTAATTAAGGATCGCTCTGCCGTCCATGCATGCCTTCTCGACATCTCCACCTTGTTGTGGTGTAAACTGTTGAACAAGCCATCGTCGGTGCGCGTAGGAGTTTCATCGGCACCAGCCAGCCATATATAGCTGATCAAAAGAGAATCGGGCAATAGTTGCACGAGACAAGGTCACCAGCCAGACATGATTGTGCTGAACATAAGCCTGTCAAACTACAAATGAATTAGTCTTTTGATTTGATTTATATTATATATAATTAAGCTAATAGTCTAAGATTTAAGTTATAGCGTAAATATTTTATAAAGAATAGTGTTTATATATGAATCTATAAACTTTTGACCCAAAAAAAAAAGAATTTATAAACTACAATCGCTATTCGACGTTTCAGATTGTAAAGAGATGATGTTGTAGACTGTCAAATCAAGTATATCAAACTCGTATTGTAATACTAATAACCATATATAACTTCATGAGGTAATTTCAAAAGACCAAATTAGTATCCTATATTATATAGTACAATATAGTACAAAGCTTTTGACATATAACAAATGATTCAGAGCTCAAATTAACGAATTAAAAAGAAAAAAGAAAAAAAAATTGGGGGTGAAATAGATGACCACACCAAAGAGAAATAATTTAAAAGAAAAAAAAGAAAAGAAAAGAAGTAATGTAAAAGGTGACAAAAAGGGAATAACATGGGGCTCGCGACGTGGCGAAATTATACGAGTCAGTAAAAAGCAGACCACCTCTCATATTCCTCCACGTGTCACCTACATCCACATCCACTTCAGTTCATGGAACCTGACTCTTTTCTTCAGACCAATTACATTTTTTTTTGTTTGTTCTCTTCTCCCATAACCGTCGCCGCCATCAGCCAAACCAAAATATTGAATTATTTTAGTGTCATAATAATCCCAAACTTTCAAATTTGGGACGTTTAAATCCTCAACTCTGCGGAAGCCATTATAATCCCCAACTTTGTTATTGACTTTGTGTAAAATACCGAACTTTTGTTAACTGAGCCGTTTTAAGCATAGCGTTAAATCTCTGTTAGAACCGCATAGACGGGGTTAACAATCCGTCTCCTGCTTCCGTTTAACGTAAATGCAGTCGTTTATCTCTGTACAAAACGAACCGTTTAAGCAATAATGAAACTTAAAAAACCCTCAAATCGATGAAGAATTTGCAGAAGAATTTGCTGAAGAATTTTTGGGATTGCAGAAGTATTTTTGGGATTTGAAGATTGTGACCTAGAAATCAATTTGGGGATTTTATGTTTCCTAAATGTGCAAACGACGTCGTTTTGTACAGAGATAAACGACTGCGTTTACGTTAAAGGGAAGCAGGAGACGGATTGTTAACCCCGTCTATGCGGTTCTAACAGAGATTTAACGCTATGCTTAAAACGGCTCAGTCAACAAAAGTTCGGTATTTTACACAAAGTCAATAACAAAGTTGGGGATTATAATGGCTTTCGCAGAGTTGAGGATTTAAACGTCCCAAATTTGAAAGTTTGGGATTATTATGATATTTTTCCCATTTTTAAATTTGTTTTATTTTTCCTTTTGGTCGTGAAATTTGTTTGTTCTTTTTTTAAAAAAATTCCCCCCACATTAGCTAAAAATTCATATAAAATATAATGTATTGACCTAATTATATATTCTCAAGAAAAATATAATATGGAAATTTTAATTTTGCCCTTCAAACCTTAACTAATAATATATACCGTATAAGAGCTATTAACTCATACTGTCAGTCAGTCATACATGATACATTACATAGCATATAACGCTATATATATATATATATCGATATTGATATTATATATATATATATATATATCGATATTGATATTATATATATATATTTTTTAAAAGAGAAGATATAATGAACTAGACAGGCTTCGGGAGATATTTTTCACACATATATACCAAAGAGGGAAAAACTTATCCGCAAAGAAGTGTTTGGCTTTTTGTTTAAAAACTCGAAGATAGTTAGCTAGCGTCACAAAAAGATTACGTTTTGATTGAATCTTTACCAAATCATATCAATGGGATTTAATTGGGGGATTTTAAAATAGGATTGTTATGTATGGCTTTAGAGATTTCCTAATTAGGAAGCGAGACGAAACGATGGACCATGTTAGCTTCAACGTGTTTCCCAAACCGGGAAATTTCAGTTCGGATATATATGTTATGTGGCATGTTCAATGGCCACATCTTTGTCTGTTGCTTCTTGACCATTTCGCATTTTCCTATTTCTGGACATTTTCTTAATCCCTAAGCCATTAGAAAACTCTATATAGCTAACCGGTATATATAATTTGCTGTAATATATTTATGTTTGATTTCAGATTTTGATAGAGTTTAAGAGTTTCGATTAGTTTCTTATTCTCTATTATTATCGAGTTCGAGAAAATATTGAGATCCGCACTAATTTGAATTTGTTGGTTTAACTTTTCAAGCTTCGAAGGGCTAAAACATAGAGGTCATGTGATACAATAGTATGAGGAGGAAAAAAAAACAGCGAGCCTTTTGTTAGCATATATAATCAGTGCTGTACTTTTTTACTAAGTAGAAAAATAAGTAAATCTCATTTTATATTAGTTGATCTATATATTCATATTATAGTCACTACCATATATGTAATGTTGTATGGATACAAGACGTTTCTCACGATTGTGGCTATGTATATATATATTGGTCGTATAAGCAGCAATATATGTATACATATCTCAACTTTTAAAGCCCATGCATATGGTCTAGTTGATTTTGATTCTTTGTGTGTTTCCATTAGTGAATATTCGTCTTTGTTCACATTAATTGAGTTATTTAGTCGTACGTAATAGTTGAATTTATCACAACAAATCATTCAATCATTCAAAAAACATTACATGATATTTTTCTTTTGACCGTTAACAAAACCCATATATATATAATTTTCAACAGAAAACAGATTACCAATTATTTTGCAATGTATTTCGAAAAAGTAAAAGTACTATTAGTTCCTTAATTAAGCTTTAGCTAATATTTGTTGAAATAATTCGACAGAACACAATCCAATGACCACCAAAACCTTGAGATATGCGACACGCAATTACTATATAAGGATACAAAATCTTAGACCCACGGAAAGAAATCGATATCTTATCTTATGCATGTACTGCACATACGTTGGTAATGTAATCACATGTATTACAAATTCATTAGGGTCAGCCATAGGCTCCCCCGCGTTAGGTAGTATTTAACACAAATGTGTGTGCTCTCTCATCCAATACGTTACTTTAATTGGAAAGTCTTATCTTAATAAACAGATTTGCTGGAGTTGGTGCCCATTTTAAAAACTATTAGTGATGGACCCGCACGTACGTGCGGGGTTAATTTTACAAAATTACGACTTTTTAAGTAGATATTATTCTGGTAAAATTTTGTTATATGAGTTTATTTGATAAACTATATATATACATACAATTGTAAAATATAGATATTATATTACATAATATAATTTCAAAACTATTTAAATGAAAATGATAAATGATATTACGTGTTTATTTTTTAAACTAATCAAAACAGTTCTAACTGTTTGCTTAGAGATGTTAAATCGGATTTGAGTTTGGCTTTAGTTTGAATTGTTTTATGTATAGTTTAGAATGGAAAACCCGTCCTATCCCTTTCCGTCTCGTCTTGACTCGTCCCGTCCCACCCCGCCCCGTCCCGTCCCGTCTTCTATATGTCATAAAATTTATGTCCCATAATCGTTTCTTTTTAAAACATAATCATTTGCCAATGTTTATTATAAGAAACTTGGTAAAAAATTTAGACGGGATACCCGTATTCTTTGTTTAAATATTTATTTTATTAAACTTATAAAAATCTAATTATCAATCTAAGTCACATGCTCCCACCATTTTCATTCACAAGGCACCGTCTATAATCCTAGCATACACAATCCTTGTTCGATTTTTAATTTATTGATCTTTCAGTTTCATCTTTATTTCTCATTACTTTCTTCAATTCAAAGATTCATGTTTTAGCCTTTTTGTTTTCTAAATATTTAGGTATTTCTATATTTTTTTTAATACATGGATTTATTGTAGTTTTGTTATCCGAAGTATACGTTATCTTCTTATACCCGTCATTTCATGTCTAAATATTTGAAATAAATAGGAAAGTGGAAATTAAATTTAGCAATTTAAATTACATGTCCCCGTATCGTACTCGTAGTTTTATATTTGAAAGTTGAAAGTGAATTTAACTTTATGACCGTGTCTCATAACAATTATATCTAATCATGTTTTTTTTTATGAGAAATAATTCAGATAATATTTGTTTTCGAATTATATGTTCCCGTCTCGTATGCATTCCTATAATTTTATATATATTTTTTAAATAAATAACACCATTTACATGTAACTAAATATAATTTTAATATATGTAAAATTTCATATAATCGTCTAAAAGTAGAGATTTATACGCCCCAAAGTTGAATTTTGTTCAATATTTTGAGATTTTGAGAATTAAATATAACTACCAATTTTTTTTATTTCAACCGGTTAT
>NW_006238917.1:1314270-1314845 GCF_000375325.1 Capsella rubella | reverse complement strand
TATATCATACCAATTTGACATTTTATTTGTTTTCAATTAGATTAAATCATAAAAATATAATCCATTTATTATTTAAAAATTGGTAATAAGTCGTTAAAATCATTTAAATGTGATATATCCAATTGTTATTTAGTTTTAATCATTTGTGGTAATAAGTCGTTAAAATCATTAAATGTTTTATGATTTGATAAAACAATTCTTTAATATTTGATAATTGTATTGATATGCAAATTGCCAAATGGATGAAGATTTATTTTGTTAAGATTGTGTGAAATTAATAAGAAAAAAGAAGTTTAGAATAATCATTAATTAACTGCTTGACCAAATAGAAAATCATTAACTAATTGAATTAATGATAAATTTTGTAGATATCTTTTATGCTATAATTGCTAGATTGCTTTTTGAATATGAATATTTTTTTAATGTGAAAATAAGAAATTTATGTGATCTAGAATGTTTATTCCCATGATTTTAGCAAACAAATATTTAATTATCGATTTATTTAAATCTTATTTATATTTTAAAATTATATAATTTTTTAAAATTTGATGATATGATCAGTTATGTATATATAT